>NC_135482.1:167949596-168252626 GCF_052094955.1 Ictidomys tridecemlineatus
TGTAGCTCTTTGTTGAAATGATATTTTGCTGCCTTATTTGTTCTCTTATATCATCCTTTAATTCACAGAACATTTTAATTATGTATATCCTGAACTTCTTCTCTGTTATTTCCTCTGTTGTGCTGGCCATGGATTCTAATAATGTGGTATCTTGATTTGTTTGGGGCACTTTACCCCCTTGTCTTTTCAAGTTGCATGTATATGTCTTCCCTTCTAGCACTGTGGATCTGAGGCTTTACCATTTTTACCCTATAGGTTTATAGTGTCCCTGCATGTTCCAATACCTCTCCTTTGAGTGGAAGGACAACGTTAACAGATCCCAATATAAACAATATACAATCTTAAAAACAGTTGGTATCAAGACATTTACAATTTGGTCACAATGTACAGAAATGGTGAATTCAATTATTATCTATAGTATAATCAGTAAGTTTGTAAAAGGGTTTTCAATTTCTGATGGTGGACAAAGAATGGGGGGTGAAGTGTAGGAAGATATGCTGAGGAGGTAGGAGGTGAGGATACAGAGTTATTATGTCTTAGGAAGTGTGGAAGAGAGATCTAAAGAAGAAGGCTACTAGCAGGAGAATAGAAAGGAAGTAATCTTAGGAGACAAGTAAGTGGGAAGATAATAGAGTACATAAAACAAACATACATATATATTAAGAAAAATTTAAAAGTTAAAATAGTAAAAATTGGAGGGGGGAAAAGAATATACAACACAATAATATACTATTTATATATCCCAGACTTCAAAATCCTAAATCATGCAAAGTACTTGGTTTCACATATGCTGGGGATGTGAGGGTAGGGAAACAGGAAAGGAGACGAAAAAAAAAAAAGAAATATCTGGAAGGAAGAAACAAGGATTGTTTTGGTTGGAGATCAGTATCTTTTCTACTTCCCTTCTCATGCAATAGTTGGGTCATCTGTTGTTAGCTGATATCTTCGCCCTCAGGAGGGTGAAGGTAACCAGGGTGTCAATGTGCCAGATTAGCAGCTGCTTAGCAGAGGAGGGAGTTAGAAATTAGGTACCTGGCCAAATGGAGTTCCAAACTGGGGGTTGTCCCCACTAAGATGGTAATGAAGGTGAGCCAGGATGGAGGTGACTGCTTTCAGTGATGAGGTATCCGGTTGGGTGGGGGGAGCCAGGTGATGGCATTGGATATGGATGATTTATTCAGAGAGAGCTCCATTGCATGTAGCGTGTGGTTTTGGCTGTCTTCAGACTCTGGTTCTGGGTGCAGACATCTATTTTCTTTCAGAGTATGATATATGTTGTTCCAGGATCTTGTAGCTTTCAGGGTCTGGATTGAAAAATCAGCACATAACCTAATTACTGTGCTTAGGGGACAATCTCTGTTGCTACAGAGTCCCAAGATGGCAGTGACCCGGGGAGACCCATGGTGATAGATGGGGGTCCACATGGGAGTGGCAGATGGAGTTCCTATATGTGGGGAGCTGCTGAGTGTTCTGCATGGTAGCTGCATCCAGGATTTCTGCTCAGGTGGGTGGCTGAAAGTTCTGCATGGGTGCTGATGAAGATGGTCCACTCGGGCACCCAATAGTCCTGCGTGGCTGAGTAGTTGGAAGACCTACTCTGATGCTGAGGCCTGGAACCCTACATGGGCACAGTGGAAGTGATTCCTGCATGGGAGCAGATAAACAGTATTCTCACTACCCTCTGGCCCACCATCTTGAATTCCTGTCTCCATTCTTAAGGTGTAAGTTGAGAGACACAGATGAATTATTGTATTTTTTTTGTAAAGAGGGTGGGTTGTTGAGGGTTCAACCCAAGGCCCTGAGCATGCCAGGCAAGGGCTGGAGCACTGAACTGCATCCCCAACACTCCTCTGTATTTTCAAAGATTAATTTGCCAATAGCCCTTTTGCTGAGTCACAGCCTGGCTATCCACCCAGTCTGTGCTGGGCTGTCTCATGGGCAGGCAGGTGTGTTTTTGTTGTGAGTGGTGATTTGTGGGCAGACTGCCTACAGTCAAACATTGCAACCTATAAACAAAGGACTAATTCAGACATGCACATTTTATGCATTTCATATACAGATACACACTTTACAAAATGAGAAGGAATATTTTGTATTTGAAAAATGTCACATAAAGTCAAAGAACAAAGTGATTTTTTTTCCCTCTCTGCAAATAAACAGTTTTTTCTAAGTAGCATTTTCTTCTGGTTTGGTGTCAGTCTTCTAATCAGCCTAACACTCTCCTGTAGATGTGAAAAAGGCTTTCCCATCAATCCTGGAGAAGCAGATTCCTCAGTACCAAATAAAAAAGACCTAATATTATTTTAAAAACACAGGATAAGATTGAGTCAAATGAAACTGCATTCCTTCTAAAGAACACTTAATTTTACAAAATCTTCTTTAATTTAAATAAATAAGGCAACAAGAGGAAGTACAGACAAACATGGTAATAGCATAGCAAGTCCAATTTTTAACTGATTGGCAGTATGGAGCTCCTTCCTGGAAACCAATACAAGTGACGTCTTTGGAGAGGATAAGGTGTTACCTCATTCCAATCCCTTTGATTAGTAATTCATCAATTTTCTCTCCATTTATTCAAATTTTTACTGTTCTTCAAAAATCTAATAATTTGTGCTCTTATTGACTATGGTTTATCTGTCCTCTCAATTTATCTATTTGTGCCTTGTTTCCTCCATTAAGTTAAATTGAAAGTTTGACACTTTATATTAGGTAGCGAATACATGATAGACTCATACATCAAAAATGTTACAAAAGAAGGTTTGAATTAATAAAGCTAAACAGATTGTATGAGTAAAGAAAAATCAATTGAACATTATCAAATGATCTCCTAGGTACCTATGTTTTCATAGCCATAGAGTAATATTACTTCTGTAGTCTTTGATCTTTCAAGCATTGCTAATAATCATGAAAGCAATTGCCAATTTGAAATAATATCATTTCTTGCTGAATACTCATTATTATCTTTGATGTGCCATAATTGTTAGAATAGGTACATATTTTATCTTGATAAAATATACATTTCCATTTTTTTGGTTTTAAAAATAATTTTTATTTTTTAAAAGTAAATTGTACATTACAGGAATACAGACATTTCCATTTCAAAGTAAAATAAATTAAAAAAACAAAAGGTTTCCAGCATTTAAGAAGAGCATACAATGATGAAAACAGAATGCCTTTTAGGAAAAAAAAAATCATGAATGAAAGTCACCACATATATCATCAACAATTTTTATAACAAGATTATATACAGAACTCCTGGCATCTCTTTGGAAGCAGGCATTTTATAGTCTAGAATAGAAGAATTTTGCTAAAATTATGCAAACACTGCTCAAAATTCAGATCTGTAGACAAAGCATAATTTACTTTATATCCTAACTCTAGAGAAGATGGATGAGTCATACTTATGAATAGTGTTAACAATTAGCATGTAGCCAAGGGCTGGAAGACATTAGACCAATATAGTAAGGGATTGCTCTGATAAATAATAATTTGAATAAGAAAATACTACACCTAGTTCTTTAAATCATCAAATGTACAACCATTATGGTACAGTGATGGATTGAGATAACCAATGAAAATCTTGGTCATGATAAAAATAGAAATGTTTTGAATTATCTAAAAATCTATATTTACATGTACAGAGCATATGATTTACAGCTAAATTCTTTTTTCAGAATTTTGTTTCGGAAAATAAAAGAGTATGTCATTTATATATATGTTTGAATGCCACCTATGCAAATTATTATCTGTGCTTGTTATGGGTTGAATGTTTGTGTGCCCCCAAACTCATATACTGAAATCTTAACCCCCAAAGTGGTGGTTTTAGGGTGTGGGGCATTCTCACTGAAGTATAATAGGAAGTAGGTTTATTTTTCTCTTTTACCATAAAATTAAGTGAGGTGTCTTAACTTAAGCCTTCAAGAGTTCTTTTTCTCTGGAATATTCTCAGATTTCATATCCCCAATATATCCCTTACTTTCCTTTTTAAAATTCTGTTTACAGGAATATTAAATGTTCTAATTTTTAAAAAAATATGTCATAAATTTTACTCTATATTTTTCATCTCCTTATAGCTCTATACTACTTTATGTATGACTTCATAAGGATATTTTGTGTTTCATTAACAAAATTCATCCATTAACTGTTTCTTTTCCTTATTATTTTTTTTAATTCATAGAAGTCTGCCTATCTGTTCAAAAATATGTCCAACAATTTTGATAGCCTTTGTTATATTTCAAATTTGTTTTGTAATAATTTCTTAATCATTTATTTTATTTTATAATTTCTTCACAAAATCTCAAGTTTTTCTACATTCATTCATATTGTGTTGTTAATTTTTAATTTTGAGTTTATTTTCTTACACATTAGCTTGACTCTTTTCTTGAATAGGTTTATGTCCACAAATATTTTACCTTGCCTCTCTGTGTGCAATAGAACATTTTAATTCTTAGTAAGAGTTATCTAGCCATATGGATATAAGAATTTAAATGAGATGGGCCTTCATTACAAAGTATCAAGGAAGATCATTTTAAACTATACCTTGGACCTAAAAAATGAGAGACAGTTTCCTTGGGGTCTCTTTGCTCACAATTGTGTTTAAATTCCTTGACTTGAAAACTTCTCTGAGATAGTAGTTCTTCTTTGTTCAATCTATTCAATTATTTGTAAGAAATTAAACCCTTTCTTCTTTTATCAAATAAAATAAAAGCATGTTGTTATTTTGGCCTAACACTGTTTCTCTTTATTATTTCTTTTTTGTTGTTGTTCATTTGTTTCTTTCTTAAAGATTATTCTTAATATTTTGAGAAACATTCAAGACATTTAAAAATATGCTTTTTTTCTAGAATCTAGCTGGATGTTTTTAGCAAAATATACAATCTAAATACTTCTGACAGCCGAAGCTAATTAAGTAATATTGTCATTATTTGAGATTTTTGATGTTACCATAATTTGACAATGAATTAAAATTAATAGTTCTCATCTTTTCTGTACCAAGGATTCAAAAGAAAAACAACTGTTAATAGAAGCCATGCTGTCTTCTTAAAACCAGTTTGTATACAAAAATGACATTATTCCTCTCATATAACATTGAAGTCTTTCTTTCTTTCTTTTCTTTTCTTTCTTTCTTTTTTTTTTATCTTGCAGTCCATTCAAATTCAAACCACTGACATTTTAAACAAAACATTAAGTCATTTATTTTACAAGGAAACACTGGGCTTCTTCATGAAATTGAATTGAATGTGAAGAGTAAGGCACAAGTATGCTTTGGGTAAGGAAGTCTGAGAAAAATTATATTTTTTAAACAGTCTCACTAATGGGGCTCAAGTGAAGCAATGGGAGAGGCAAACATTTTCTTTGGTCGGATGGGCAAAATGAAAAATGAGAATTTTCATTTCATATGTAACTGACTGATAGAGATTAGAAACTACAGCTGGGTAAGATAAAAGATTAATTTTTAGATATTTTCTAAAATAAATTCCAGCTTCAATTTGAGCAGAAATATAGTCAAATTAAAGGAAAATGATCAAATGCTATTTTAAGCAACTTTTAAATTTTGTTCTGCTGACTTAAAACTAAGATTTTCTTTTTTCCCCAATGATTTGTCTTTTCACAACCTCAGTAGATTTTAAGTGTCATTTTGATTCAAAAGTTAAATTGAGTACAGTCAGTCATCCATATATGTGGATTCTACAACTGAGGATTCAACCAACCACAAATCCAAAATATTCTTGAAATTATACAGCACTGTACTACACATATACAGATTTTTCTTGTCATTGTTTTCTAAATAACCAAGCATAACAACTCTTAACATAGACTTTTTATATGCTAAAGTAATTAACATATTATTATATGTTATAAGGAATCTAGAGACAATTTAAAGTACAGGTGTACCTCTTCATATTATACTCACTACTTGTGCTTCCCAGATTTTTTTTTTAACAAATTAAATGTTTGTGAGTATCCGGGATCAAGCAAGTGTATCAGTGCCATTTTTTTTTCTAACAGCTTTTATCCTTACTATTTCAGCAATAATTTTTTTGGGGAGATACCAGGGATTGAATTCAGGGACACATCTCCAGTCCTATTTTGTATTTTTTTTAGAGACAGGGACTCACTGAGTTGCTTAGTGCCTCTCTGTTGCTGAGGCTGGCTTTGAACTTGCAATCTTCCTATCTCATCCCCTGAGCTGCTGGGATTACAAACAATAATAAAAAATTATTTTTGGTGGCAAAATATTTTTAATTAAGTTATGTACAGTGTTTGTTTTAAACAAAATGCCATAGCATGCTTAGATTATAAAATATATAAACATAACTTTCATATGCCCCCGGGAAGCCAAAAAATATGTGATGGCCTCTAACGCAATATTACCTTTATTATAGTAGTCTAGATCAAAACCTTTAATATGTTCAAGGTATCCCTGAATGTGGGAGGATGTATGTAGTTTATATGAAAGTACTATGCCATTTGATGCAAGGTATTGGAGGATCCTCAGATTTTGGTATTCACAGGGTCTTGGAACCATTCCTCTGTGAATATGAAGGATGGTTGCATGTGTTCACATGAGGTAGACACCAGTGAATGTGCCCCAGTACAACGGAACACACTCTTTTTAAGATTCTGGAATAAAATAATAACACACTTGAGAAACATGTAAAATCAAGCCATGCTTCCCATCTTTTCATTAATCCAAAGTCAGATTGAAATATGTCAAGTTGCATAAGTGTGTGTGTGTGTGTGTGTGTGTATTGTGTTTGTATAGGGACACATGGATATACATTGGGTGTGCATGTAAAAACTTATGTGTATATATTTATGAGGTGTTTGCTGTGTATGTGCATGGTTGGGAGGTATGTGCATCTGTGAATATAGTTGTTCATGAGATTTTAAGTGAAAACTATTGAAAGTAGTTTACTAATAAAAAAAAACTATGCTCATATGTCAAAAAACAGTATTTTCTTTTTAGTCACCAAGGTAAAATATAACAAATAATAAATAATAATAATTATAATAATAATAAAAACATGAATAAATTATAATAATAAATAAATCTTTTACATGTATGTGCTTTACTAATGACTACCCACAACATTCTAATTTAAATGACATTTATTAGAAAATAATAGTGCTAAAAAAGAATATATACATACATACATACACATATACACACACACACATAAATCCACATACATATAGATATAGACATATATATGTCATCTATATGACATTTCTGGACATAATACCGTGAAAATTGCAAAGCTTCTCAACTATGTCTCATAATAAACAGCATCCTTGACTTAGAGATAAGTACTTCAATCATGTATTTATTTATTCATATCTTCAAACAAATACCTTGTTAGAAAAAATGTCATAGGAACTGGAAATACATTAGTGAAAAAGATTAATAACTTGTTGAGTAAGGAAGGATAAACAAGTGCTCAGCTAATTTCATATGGTAAAAGCTACTTTATAGGAGATTAAGGTAGTGGAAGGAAATAGCAAACATGGTGATTTAGGGATTGGCCAGTGAGATGGGGGTTGAACTACAGAAGGCATTTTAGAAGAAAGTCCAATAAAGCAGAGGTTTAAATGAAGTAAAGGAGGACAATATAAAGCCTTGAAGAGGGATATTTCTTGTGAGAGAAGGAGAAAGTGCAGATTTATTATTAGAGGCAACCAGTGATGCAAAAGGCAAGTAAGGAGTTGAGGGATCTTGGCCATGGTTTCAATATGCTCACTTTAGAAAAAGAGCACAATTATTAATTGCCATATTTCCTATTAATTTTACACAACAACTTTAATACTTCAATCACTTCTATTTTTCTCTTTATTATCATTATCATTTTAGTTGGCATATTTTGGGGTATGATAATTTGACACAAAATGAAATCAAATGAATTAGCATTCCATCTCCTTATCATTACTTGTGTTTGGAGGATTCAAGCTCCTCTCTTCTAGTTATTCACAAAATATATAGTAGGCTATTATGAACAGTAATCACCCCATGGTGCTGTAGAACCCCAGAACTTATTGCTTCTATCTTATTGTTTGATAGCAGTTCCCCAGCTTCCTTTCTTCCCTTCTCACCCTCCCCCACCTCCAGTCATCACAATTTGCATTTAGATTGACATTTTAGCATCCACACATCCACACATGAGAGAGAACATTTGGTATTTTCTTTTCTGTGCCCAACATTTCACTTAACATAATATCACCCAGTTCCATCCATATTACTGCAAATGATAGGAAATCATTCTTTTTATGGCTGAATAATATAGTATTGTGTATATATGTCATATGTCCCATTTTCTTCATTGATCCTTTGATAGGTAGCTAGCTTAATTCCATATCTTAGTTGTTGTGAATAGTGAAATATGAACATGAGCATACAGTTATATCTTTTGATATGCTTATTTCACTAAATAACAAAAGATGATAAGGATGTGGAGAAAAGGGAACCCTTACACACTGTTGGTGGGAATATAAATTAGTGCAGACATACGGAATCACTATCTTATGGAGGTTCCTCAAAAAAATTAATAGAATTGCTGTATGATCCAAGGATCCTGCTTCTGGCTATTTTAAGCCCATAGGAAAACAAACTAACACATAGACTGAAAGTTCTACTTCCTCAGATGAAACAGAAATTGGTCAAAGAGTTTATCACATTTCCACTCAATTAACTGAAGAGGTATTTCCCAGTGTACCCAGTTATTTGGAAATTGTTACTAAAGATAAATTGTATCTACCATACATGATATTGTAAAGAATTAAGTCAGAACCATACTTTCTCTTGTATTTTGAATCTGTTGGCTATTTACTTGAGTTTGGGAAGAATTGCACATATCTTATTAGATAACTGATAATTTAATTGGTAAATATCATTAGTATATAAGAAAATATTTCTTTAGCAATTAATAAATATAAAATTCCTTTAGAAAAAATTATGAAGATCCATGTATTCTTAAATAAAAATTTCAAAGTTTTGTTTTAAGAGATTAATTATTTAGTCATAATCTTAGCTTTCATTTTTAAAGAATGTATCGCCTATAAAATGAGACTAATTAAAATTTTACTTGAGATTACTGTGTTTCCAACTTGAAGAAAAAACAAAACAACTATCTCAATACCAAAATGGGTAAAATTAGAGGCAATTGCAGTTATTAGGACACTTTTTAGTTTGAATTATTATTGAATTACCATTGATGGTGAGAAGTAATAGTAAAGGAACTTATGAACTATCCCATCTGGCTGAAAGACTAATGAGCTCCACTTACAAGACAAAAAGTAGTATTTTAATTCTATATGTTTACAGAATTCACAGGCTAGTTAAAGTAACCAAAAATCAATTTTAAAGTAATATTTTTGAGAATAATGAAAGATATGATATCAGAATTCAAATTTGTATATTTCATTCTTAAAATAGAAAAAGAAATATCATAAAACAATAATAAAAATGAATGCATGTGGGGGAACTTCTGATTTCAGATATGCAGTAGCTTGTACGATCTAAATATCCTGTCAAAGAAGGGAGGAAAAAGCTCAAATGACTATAGCAATTGGATGAATGCATGGACAGACAGGCAGGTAGACACATAGACACACACATGCATAGAACACTTGTTTGAGGCATTTGAGAACTGATGGAGGAAGCTAGACCTGTGGGTAAAATTTGCAGAGAAAGAGTGAGTGATACAAGTCACATCTTTGCAGTCTTCCAAGCTCAGGACATCTTCAAATTTTGAAGATGAGACAAGAAACTAGGATCCTGATGGATGCTTAGTCTGAGTGGTACCAGTAAAAGTCAGAAATTGAGTGTGCTTTTGTTGATACCAGAGATAGAAAAGGAAAACTGAAAAATTTTAAGACCAGATTTTTGGAGAGCAGAGAGTGTCCAAGATATGAGCAATACATTGATTTTCCAGTATAGTTATTTATTAAATTTTGAAACTGCATTTTAAAAATTGAGAATAAAAGTGAAGAATGCCATTTTCCAGATACTCTGCATGAGGAGAGGGAGGCTGAGTTCAAAACCAGACATGGGGAGCACCCCAGGTTTTTGAATAAGGCTCATGGTAGATTATGCCCCAGAAGCAGAGACAATCCAGAGTAAGTAATATTTGTAGAGTAATGAAAGATATGATATCAGAACATTGTCACTATCATAATACAGAATTTAGACAGATCTAATCCATGTTCTATTTATCAGCCCCAATATCTCTGCCTGAAAGATACACACTTTAGAAGAAACACGCAGATCCCAGTATACAGTATCCAACATCCAATCCTCAATTTTCAGCTATGCCAAGAAAAATGTCTCTGAATTATTGATTAATAAATTAAGTCAAGTCACTGAATACACATTCAGAGGAAAAAAATTCAATTCCAACAAAAAAAATAGAAAGTAAAAAATTTTAAAGAAAGTCATTTTATTATCAAAGGAACTGTATTAATTAGCAACAATTTTAAGAACAGTTGTACAATCACTCTACAGTGAAAACTCCAGAATATTATTTTTAAAATTTATTTTATAAAAATAAAAACTCAACATAAGCAAAGAGAAATCATATAAATAAATTTCAAGATATATTTTTTAATAATATTTTCATCTATACATTCATTCATGAAAATCTCAAGAACTTTGTAATATGAGTGAGTATCTAAACCAACTGACTGACTGCTTAAAATTTATTTGGGAAGATCACAAAAGTTCAAATAAATTAAAAAAAAACAGTTGAAGAATAAAGCTACAGAATTTTCCCTGTTGGATATTAAGAAACACAGAGAATAGGCCACAGTTAAGACAATGCATAGGGTCAAGCATATGCATGAAATGAAAAGATTTAGACACATCCCTACAAGGCAATTTGATTTGTGATAAATGTCATAGATACAATGAGGGAAAGGACGGTCTTATAAATCAATGCTCAGGGATAACTACATAACTGGATAGTTACAAATTAAATTTGTCCCCTAACACAGACCATTTGCAAAATCAGCCCTAGACTGACAGTAGATGTCAGTCTGGAAAAGCAACTACATAAAACTGTGGAAAAATATGAAATATCTTCATATGACTGAAATAAAGTTTTCTCCCATAGGGCATTAAAATACTAGCTATACAAAAATCAATCAATTGCTAAATCCATTAAAATTAACCCACTTCAATCTAATGTATGAAATATGATATGTCAAGAGCTTTGTAATGTTGTGAACAACCAATAAAAAAATTAAAAAAAGAGCCTGTGTTTACAAAATAAATATCATACAGTGACTGGGAAAAAAAACAAGAACTAAGGAAGGTTATCAGCTGCACATATATCTAGCAGAGGTCTGACATCTAAAATATGTATCTATAAGTCAGGAAACAAAAGGATGAATGACCCAACAGAAAAATGGGCAAAAGACTTTGACAATGTCAAAACTTGACAATGTCATTAAGGTAGCAAACATGAAATTTGTTTAAGAAATTAATTTGTACTAGGGAAATGAAAAGCCAAATGACAATTACTATTTATACATATTAACAAGATTGACTAAAATTTAAAAAAAATATTAAGTGTTAGCTCTGATATGGAACCGTCAGACACTAATGAAGTGAATTGGTAACCACTTCTGAAAACTGTTATTTAATATAAGTTCACAGTGACTCCTCCAGTATGCTTATCCCAATAAAACCTGCTCATTAATAAACATGTACAAGTATGTTCATAGTGGCATTACTAATAATAGCTAATGTTTTGAAATGCAAATATAATGAAAAAAGTTACTACTCATAAAAATAGATAAATTTCAAAAATAAAATTTTTCAGCAGAATAATTAAAGTGCAGATCAATATTGGCACAACATGATTCTATTAAGGAAATGTCACTAAGTGGCAAATACATGGAATGAGATGTCAGAATAATCATAACCACTTTTTAGGAAATGGTGACTGGGATGTAAGCTTTTAGATACTGATAGTGATCTATTTCTATAGCAGTGTAAATTGCTGATTCTTCCTGTTTGTTAAATTAGCTTGTACACATTTGTGTTTTATGTGATTTTGGTCTGTATATTTTATTTTCATAAAATGTTTACAGAATAAGATTAAAATTTTTTAAAAAATGACTTTGGCCTATTTTTGTCTCATACATCTGACTAGTAAAAAAAACATTTCTCCTTCAAAGAGTGAAAATAGTAAGAACATTGTGTTACTAAATACAGGTGATTTCTTCCCTAATAAAAACCTCAAATATGTTGTATCACTGCAGAATGTTCCAGTTAAGTGGGCCTATTCTAAAATGTGGGAAGAATTTGATGGTTGCTGATGAGATTATCTTTTCTTAAATGTGTACCCACACTGGTTTATATGTTCCTCATTGTTTCCCCATAGGAACAATAATTCTTTGCTCACTTATAAGAATACTTTAATTTATAAGTCTTCAGTGAAATATAGCTGGTTGACTTACTAGTACCTTGGAATCAACTTCTAGGGCAGGATGATCTATTTTAAAGTAAACTCACACAGTCTGCTTGGCTTCTGTAAAGAATCACAGACCTAGGGACTCTGACTTAAAGTAGTTCTTTTCAGTGTACATGATACATTATTCAATGCTCCCTTTTTATTATCCAGCTTTCGAAAAAAAAATATTATGCACACTGACAGTGCACATTCTTTAATTTATAAGAATATAAAAAAAGAATTACTTTAATAGTCCAAAAGTAAGAGCAGCATGATTACCGCAGATGCACCGCTTTCCACTTTTTATTTCTGGAGCCCTCTCGAAATTGTTTTTCTGCAGAGAAATCATCATCCTTTCACTCTTCCTGCAATCAGAATGAAATGTGAAGGCCTTTTTCAGAAAATATTAAGTAGTGTTTGAAGTTTTTTAAGCATGGGTGAATGACATAATTAGAACCAGAGAAAACTAGCCTGGCAGCAGATTGTAGGCTGGATTAAAGGGAAAAAAAAATGACTGGAAGAGGGAAGGCCAGAGAAGATATAATTAGTAAAACTTCAGCAAGAAGTAAATAGAACTTCAACTAGACTGTTGGTGGTAAAATTAGAAGGTAGAAAGTAAAAAATGAGAAATAATGATGCAATATAATCAGCAAATATGAAAAAAATGATTGGATGTTGGGAATTAGGCCCAGGGTGCATCTGGGATTTTGTGCTTGGCTCACTGGGAGAGTGAGTCTCTTCTGTTTATGTCATATATCATGTGTGGATTTGCTGTCTACTTTCAGATTTCTGTTCTTTTTTTATTAGCTCACACATTAAACCTACTTCAGCCCCATTAACTTTCTAACATTTGTTTGCATGTCCCAAGATACCTGAGGCACAGAGACAAAATCAGAGAGAGGCAAGGGGAAAGGGAGAGAAGTTTCCTACTTAAGCAATCAGAGGGAGAGCAAGGACAGGGGAGAGAGCAAGAGAGAGAAAGATTGAAGTTGTTCATTTGAAAAGATTGAAAAAGTTCATTTCATGGGAACTAATAATTCATGGTCCCTACTCTTGTTATACTTGCGATTATGATGGCACAAGGTGAGCACTGCTGATTAGAGCAGGTGGTACTAGCTATGAGGATCCTTAGGAAACACAGACTGTTGATCTATGGCCTTCCCCAAGTCCACTGGAACTCCAGTGAGATTACAGAGCACAGCAGGAATTCCTAGTGAAAGCTGTGGAAAGAATAAGAACATTACACCTTTCCCCAAATCTATTCCTTCTCTCCTTTGGACAAACCAAGATTTCTGGCTCTAATAACATGATATAAGTTCTCTTATGCTGAATCTGACATCCAGGAGATTGAAAATTAGAATGTGTATCTGAGATAAGGAAAATATTAATCCAGGTGCCAGCCCAAATTATATTGCTAATTGAGTATTTGAACTGAAGAATATGATTGTGAATAAAGTCAAGGCTCTTTACTGTAAAAATGTGCTTTTGTAGAATTGTGACACAGGAAGAGAGAAGCCACAGTCCCAGGAATTTGGGGAAATTATATCCACTTCAGTACAAAACTGCATTATTAAGAACACTGTGAAATTCATGACCTTGATTTCATCCGGAAGTGTGATTTTTAATGAAGTTGTGGACAAAAGCCATATCTCAAATGGTTCACAGAGAGGTGACATGTTTAATAGTAGGAGAACAATACCAAATGCAGTGACTGCACCTGCTAAAGAACATAAATCAATCTGTTAGAATTATAAGATTTTTATGGCATAGGGTTCTGAGTTGTCCAGCAGCCATTCATTGCAAAGCAAATATTGCTTGCTTGCATAATAGTTTTTTCATTTTCCAATGCCCCATTCCTGACAGGAAGATTTATAAGCATGTACTGCTGGGCTTTTACATAGAGACTCATTTACTTCCTTATTTGCCTATGGATGGAACCTCAATGTGGTTGACCTGATGCTAAACACACACACACACACACACACACACACACACACACACACACACACCTATAACCTCTTTTTACTAAGCTGTATACTCATACACAGTTCAAATATTGATTTTTAAAAAAGTACAGTGAAAGCTTACAAAAGACATCATAAACCAGAGACTGGGAGAATATGCATGTAAAATGTATGTATGCATGTATGTCCATATGGTATTAGCATGTAGTATATAAATAATTCCTAAAAATCAATTACAAAATGTGAGATGGTCCAAATACAGAAAAGACCAAACAAGACAAAAGAAAAGACTAACTAGCACCTGAAGAGCTGCCAACCGCCAGTGTTAAATAAAAGTGAGAAACAATTTCATGAACACTCAAGGATTTCAAAATTGAGAAGTCAAATAATACAACCGTATTTGCATCCATTTCTAGGGAAAAATGTAAGTTGATGTAGCCATTTTAATATGGCACCATCCTCTAAAGCTAAATATTTGCATACCCCTTTATGCAGTAACTTCATTCGTAGTTCTACACCCAAATTGTTACCTGGGTGCACCATGCCCAAGATCATATCCTCACCAAAATCTTGCTTAGAAGAAACAAAACAAAACAAAACAAAAAAACCTAGTTCATAAATTATAGTATATTAGAACAACACCATGTTATACAGCAGAGAAATTAATTACAGTTTTACAGAAAAATATGAATGGATCTTGGAAATACCATGTTGAAGAAAAGTAGTAACTCTCACAAGACCACCTATAATGTCATTATTTATCCACTAATTTAACAAGAAAAACTGAACTCATTGCAATTGTACATAATAAAGTATATAAAATACAGAGGGAGATAAGAGAGACAGCAGCAATAGGTAATATAAGTAATTAGGTTCTAGTTCTTGGCTGGTTGGTAATCTGCAGTTGTTCTTTATATCATTAGAGTTTGTTAGTTATACATAATATTTTTGTATTTATATTTGTCAGAAACTTGATATAGCACAGAGAAAAGTTTAAATAGTTATATATTACTATCATTTTCTTAATAATGAGACAACATCTGCTTGCTTCATATATTTCATATTGTCTCTAAGATATTAATCCAATATTGTTTTTGATAGACTTTTTTGCATTTTATAATTATTTTTATTAATCAAACAGTAAAACAAATAAGAATTCTTTCATAATAGGAAAAGAGTTTATTACTATGAACTTAATATCTTTTTTAAAATATTTTTTGATGGTTATAGATGGACAGAATGCCTTTATTTTATTTTTATATGGTGCTGAGGATCAAAGCCAGTGCCTCATGCATACTAGGCAAGCGCTCTGCTGCTGAGCTATAGCCCCATCCCTGAACTTAATATCTTTAATAATATTTTGAAAAATCAAGCATTTATTTTTGAGGAAGAGTTGATTCTTTTTATAATACAATCTTATAGGTATGAAAAGAAAGAAGCACATTTATCATATGCCTATAATTATATATAGATTTATAAACCTAATGATTAAATTTTTAAATGTATTCAAAATTAGCTGGGTGTGGTAGCACATGCCTATAATCCTAGCAGCTCAGGAGATTGAGGCAAGAGAATCACAAGTTCAAAGGTAGTTTCAGCAACTTAGTGATAGCATGTCTCGAAATAAAAAATAAAAACTGCTCAGGATGTGGCTTAATGTTCAGTGCTCCTGGGTTAAATACCTGGTACCAAAAAAGAAAGCAAAAATAAATAAATATCAAATTGAATGTTCCCCAAATTTCCAAACTGTTCCTATAGTCTCATAGAAGATGTACCTCAGTGAGCCTGGAAATTGAATATTGTTTCCATGATTTCACTGGTTTCCTCAATCATGTATTTATAACATTTACAAATCGATTGTTTTTCTTGGGAAATGTTACCTTGCTACTTTCATGTAGGAAATCTCTACTATTTCCAAAATTGTTAGCCAGACTTTCAAAAGAAACTTGTCTTTGAAATAAAAGGTAAGTAAGGGCTATTGCTCTGTCAATTTTGGGTGCATTCTGCTGAAAAGAGGTAGACGAAGTTCTATCTGTATGAACAGAGCTGACAGAATTTAGAAAGAACAAAGTTCAACAACATGACTATAACGTGAGGATTATAGTATTTTACATATGGAAAGGGGCTTAAAGGCAGCAAATCTCTAAGTAATTCATATAAGATTTTGTCTGCAACATCAGATGAAAATTATTCATTTGTTTATCAAATTAATACCTCTGTTCAGTTCAAACATATTTTTTTCTTATATGTAATACAGGAATATATGATCCAAGTAACTAAAGTTAAGTTGAATTTTTAATATGCATATTAAATTTGACCTCAGTTTTCATGTGATTCACTCTAAGGTAAAATTCAACTATGTCACAACACATTATGTAAATTGCTCTCACATTGTTTGGAATTCACTGCATGGCAAAGCAAGTAGTTATTAGTGACAAATGATGAATATTTTTAATTCATCAGAATAAACATTGCCTCCAGTCAATATAATCAGTTTTCTGCTTTTTGTTTGGTTCATTTTGATGTTTTGTATGTTTTCAAATGTGTTCATGGTTTATTACTAAGGATAATAGGAAGTACACCCCTGCTTAATAGCACAACAACACAGATCTTACAAACACCCCCAGAAGATGTGCTCTAAACCATAGTTACACACAAAACCAGTATAAAGAGAATTGTCTGGTTAAATTATATTGAAAGTAAAACTAAAAATACAAGATACTCATTTCACGGGTACTAATAATTGATATCTGAGCCTGTAACACAAGTAAAACCCTTAGTCCCTAAGGCATATTAAAATCAAAACTAACTAGATAACTGATTAGATAACTAAGTAACTAAATAAATATTTGTTTCTATTGCTCTTGTTGCATTTTTGCTTTTGGGAAGTAGAAGAGGGGAAGTTGGATTTAGAATTCTGGGAAAGAAAAGGAAGCACCATAAATAAAAACAGAATTAAAGGATGATGCTGAATCCAACTTAGCAAGTTTGCATTGTGAAAAGAGTAAACTTGCCAATGGGAGTATTTTAGACACTTTATTGTGCACTAAACTAGCAATAACCAATTTAAGCCTGTTCTATTTTATAAATTATTTACAATTCACTATTGCAATCTCAAAATCACTTTCCAATACTTTCAAGACTGGAAACCACACTTTTTGGAATTATAGAAATAGGGGGAAAAAACACTTGTGTATTCATGTGCACTCAAATACAATTGAAGTAAACTGAGGTAAGTCAGTATCCATCACAGGAGGAAATTTTAAGTAACTTATGTTTAATTCATATATTAGAGTAAAACATTTATCGAAGATAGCATTATAATGTTACACATGTTGATCTAAACAACATGTATAAGTTGAATCAAGGGAAAATAGAATTTCAATTAATCTAATAAAAATGATTAAATCAAAGATAGTATTTGTATAACAGATGGAAAGCAATAGAGATAAACTAAAAATAATTATATTTACAAAAGCAATATAAAAACATTTATGTTCCAAATTTGAATTGAAAATTGTCTCAATTTTTGTTCAAAAAATAGTCACACGTACCCTGTTTCATGATTTATCTTGCAAGGAGTATATTAAAATGAGCGTATTGTGATGTTCTCCCTGTAGATTCTAATTGTAAAGGTGTTCTGTTAAGTATTCAGCAAAACAGTTTTAAACAATGTAATCGGTACTCTTCTAGTTGCACATAATTTAAAATTCACAATACTCCAGAGCTGATTAATTACATATAAATTATATTTTTCTTTGTGTGCAATTCAATAGATAATTATACTTAATTGCCTTGTGAGGGGATAGGAGCTGCATGTTAGAGAATAGGAGTTCCTATTATGTGAAATTAAGAATTTAAAGAGGTTTCAAAAATAATTTTAAAACAATATTTCACTTGTTAAGATTCCTAATTAGTCATAAAATTTTATATTGACTATGTCCACATTTTAATAATACATATCTGCTCTTTAATTTAATTTATTCCGAACATTTTTATATTAGAGAAACAGGAATTTGCATAATGTAAATGTATTCACTTAACCTCTGTGACCTTTCCCACCTGTGCCCAGAAATAAAAATGGTTATTGACTGTATATAATAATGAATATTCTCAATGTTTTTTGCTTTGCTAAAATTATTTATTTCCTTGAGGCCATCCATAAATTATAGATCTCTGTCTTCTAGATCTATAGACATGTTTTGTTTAGATGTTTTAAGCCTTGGGTGACCCTGCAAGGGACTAAGATAAAGTGAGTCTCTTCCATTCATGTAGTATGGAGAAGGAGTTTTTCTGCTTCAGTGTCAGAGCTCTGGATGCTGTGGGGTAATCACTATTTACCCTGGAAGTGTTCTACTCTAACTTTAGCTGGCAATATATATGAGCTAATTTGGCAGTGGGGTGACCAGGATGAAGTGAAATGTGAGGTGGTTATTTTCGCCTATAAAAAAAAATTGATGAACACCTAATATATTTTGGACTTTGAATTAAATTTCCAATCCCAAATTACACAGAGGAAGCAACTTTGTTATACAATTAATATTTTCTCTGAAATTGCCAGTTATTATGACACATGCATCTTTCCCATTGAAGCTTTTCTCATGCAGGGTTGAACAGGGTAATATCTGTCCCATTATCCCATTGTCTTTATAAAATATATGCAGCCTGCTACCTAGGAAACTTGAGTGTAGGAGGAGCTGTTCTGAGAGATTGCACATGGCTCCAGTTGCCAAGGAAACTCGGGCCTTTTCTTCCTGTAAATGTGCAGAGCGGTTTCCCTATTAGGAATTGGGTTAACGGTGTTCTCAAAGGAAAAGCTGAGTGAGGAAGGTAGTAAGTTCTTTTCATACATATAAACTGAATTGTAAACTCTGCATAACTCATGATGCAATTGTTTTTTCAGAAAAAAAGTAAAAGCTTGTGTATTATCACATTTTTCTTACATAATTAAAATAGCAGGAAATGAAAAATCATGTTCTTAAAAAATGAATATTATGTGATTACAGAGAAAATGAATTTTCTGAAAAATAAATGGCAGATTTTTATAATATATATTTGTCTAAATTCATATGTTTTGAATGTTCATTTTTTAAATACTTTAAATAAAAGTTTTCCCTTAATATTTTCATACCTACCAACTCTAATTAATCCTTTTTATATTCTTTTATATTATATTATATTCTTTTAAATTATAGTATACTCTTTATATTATATTATATTCTTTCTTTATATTACTCAATTATTATTGTGTCTAAAAACACTAGTTTCATATTCTAACATTCTATTTATTAGTATTTTTGATATAATTAAAATACACAAAATATAAATTCCTGAATGTATATTACAAATGTTACTTTAGCATGGTCTGATACCACATCATCACCATTTAATCCATCATTTATCAACCATATGAAAAATTACTTATCTCCTGGTGATATCTGCAAGAGACCTTTTAAGAAGCATGAATTGTGCATGGGAAAAAAATGGGGCTTGGAGTATAGCTCCATGGTACAACATTTGAGTAGCATGCATGATGTCCTAGGTCCCATCTGCAGAGCCTCAAAAAAGGTAGTGGGGGAGGGGGAGGATCTTTGCATGCACGAAGACCTTTTCCTGGAAACTTTAGCACTCTTCTCTGTGCTAAAAAGTCATGCAATCTAAATGCAGACAGTTATCTGTAAGTATTTTGTTGCAAAAATACATGGAAAAGGTTAAGACTGCTCCTCTAAATTAGGAAGCATTATAATTCACTGAGTATCCTATTGAGCAATGAAGGTATGTCAAAGCAGGCACTCTCATGCATCACTGACAGAATGTGTATCCTTAACACCCTGTTTAGAGTACAATTTGGAAAAACATCTTAAATGCCTTAAAATATCATTAGCTTTCATTGGACCCAACAATATAATTTTAAGCATTTTTCTAAAATAAACTACATGCATAAAGCTAATAAACCTACTTTGTAAAAAAAAAAAAAAAGCCTAAATTCCAAGATTCAGTCATTGATCAAGTGTGGAGGATACAATAATGTGTAGGATACAATAATGTGATGTATCCAGCCATTAATCATAGTGAGAAAAATACGTAATCAAATGGAAAATGTTCACTATATAATGAGAATTGGAAAAAAAAGGTCATACCAAAGACATGAAAAATATAAAAATGCTGAAAATTATGCACACTAAGTATTAAGAATGGTGGATTGTGTGTTATGTTTTCTTGTTCTTCTTTAATTCTTCCAAGTTGTTTGCATTGAATGCTTATTACATTTAGAAAATGATTCAAATTGTTATAAATATTGAAGTTTAAGTGGAATAGAGGATACTTATTATACAATCCAAATGAAGAAAAGTAAGTTTACACAATAATGGTTACCAAAGTCACAATGAAAATACCTCCATTATGGGCTCCATCTTGAAATTGCTTCAGCAGCCTGGTCTCAGTCCTTGTCCAGAGATAAGGAGGACCATCTTCAGGAGGAGTGCACAGCTGTAGAGCTGTGAGCAGAAGAAGCTACAGGGAATTGAAACAAATGACACAATAGAAGTACAGAAAACAGAATTAAAATACAAGTACCAAACTCTCTAAAGTTTCCACTTGAGAACAAGGTGTAATTGAATGAGAAACACTCAAAGATTGTTACTTATGTGTTTCTGTAAAAGGGATAACCAAATGGAAAATTCAAAAAATAGAAAGGCAGATTTGTGCTTATGAATAAAAGAGAGAAGTTATTGTTCAATGATTTGTTCTTATTTAATAGGTTATTTTACATTTATGTGACTTACATATAAATAAATGCATTTAACTAAAAAATGACAACCCTAACTATTTTCCTAATAAAACAGCACCAAAATATGAGATTTGTGTCTCAGCAGAGTTTGAAACCTAGAGTGTTCACAAGGATAACTGATATATAATCTCTAAGTAGTTTTCTATAGCTAAGATGATTTTGCATAAATTCTGCATTTATAAGACATATGAATTTTGTGTTTATGAGATATCTTCCCATTAAATATGCTGGCAAATGTGATATTCTTGAATAGAAACATGATAATATTATACACTAACTGGTAGAATATTGACTGGTAACCCAAAGGAAATGTTCTTTCAGAGATACTTTCTATGGTTTATACGCCATAAAATATCAAATATTTGTTTTTTAACTCTACAGAATTAAATGCTAGCATATAATTATTTAAAAATCAATAACCTCAAATTCAACATACAGTCCCGTGATTTTGAAAGCACTGGCAAAATCACTGCATCATTATTTTTCAGAGGTTCCAAACAAGTAATTTGGTTAAACACAACATTTACTGTGAGACACTATGGATATTAACCTCTTTAAAAGACTTCACCAATAAAAGCCATTCAAGAAGAAACACATGAACAAACAGCATTAGGAAAAATTCACAGTAACTTGCTGTATAGGAGGAACTAATAAAGGACAGCTTAATTTAACTTGACAGATCAAGGCACCTCTATGAATCTCGTTAGCTCTGAAAGAAGTATGTTTTCTGTATCGAGTAGGAAGACCCAGCTTAGAGCTACTCCCATTCTAGCAATATGGTTCCTACACAGTCTTTTACAAAAACCAATGACGAAGCTTGGGCAATCCTCATGTAAGTTTCTGATAAATCAACTGTAGGTACTGAAAGATTACCAGAGCTAACAACTGGCTCTCTTGGAGGAGAAAACTACTCTGTATCAGTTCTCAATTTCAGTAGTCTCAGTCCTCCCTGAATGGAAACAGGGAAGACTGTGCACACTTGACTCCTTCCAGGTAGCGTAAAAGTTGGTTCCATCCCACTACTGAGAGCCATGTGTCCTTATAGCTCTTCATTAAGGCATTAGCAAAAAAAACCTTTTTTTTAAATGGGAAAAACAAACAAAAAGTATATAAAGAAAACCCACAGTGTAAAGTCAATTCCCAGATGAATAACCTCACAGTTTTATGTTCCAATACTCCCCTTTTAACCAGTAAAAGAACAAGTTAAAAATCTTTACCCAAATAGGAGCTAATAAGTTTAGTAGACCTTAGTATTCTCAAGTGCCAGTAACCTGCCTGTAGATGCAGCAATAACAGAAATGAATCACCAATGATATAAAATTGTATCACAGGTGAATCACCAGTGTCTGCATTTGAAGAATATAAGATTAAAATGTGCATCATTAAAAGTGAGAAAAAGGGGAGAATGAATAAAGCAGCTCTAGGAAGAGGTATTTCCAATCCCTTTTCAGGTTGATTAGTTAGAAAACTCCGAATATCAAAGTAGGGATAGTACAGGCTGCCTCATGTATACCCCAGGCTATAACTTTGTTCAAGGTCCTTTGTGTGACAGGGTTCCATGCCTATGTCCATTCTTTTATCAATTGAATAATTCAACGAGCTTTCCTATGACAGGAAAAGTTATACAAAATAATAAGAATTATCTGTTTCAGCCAATTAAAAATGATTCTAAAGAGGTCATAGTTTAATGCTGCTATATTGAATGTGTACTCTCCAAAATCCAGTTATTGCCAATGAGGTAGTATTAAGAGGTGGGCTCTTTAAGAGGTGATTAGACCATGGTGGCTTCTTTTTCATGAATAATGGGATGAAAGTCCTTCTAATAGGGGCTTCATGCTGCATTTTGCTGGCTTGCCCTTGTGCCTTCCAGCATGTGAGGACTGACACGCAGTCTCTCAATGGCTCCCTCCTTCCTGTTGACTTTCAGGCCTGCTATTCTCTTATCTCTGAATCTATAAGTAATACACAGTTTGGGTTATGTCATGAGTTTTATTGAGTTACTTTCTCTGAGTCTCACCTGGTCAAAATCTAAGTAATCTGTTCAGGGTTTTCCTAGTGAATGGTTACCTTTGTAAGAATAAACAGGGCCATGAAAGTATCTGCCAGTATAAACAAGTTTCCCTGGTCATTGTCAGACACTTAGGCATTAGTCTGTCCTCTAGGATAAAAAGTTTCCCATGAAAAGCACCTGCATGACCAATCACCTGGAGCCCTGTAAGGTTAGAGATAGAGTTTACAGCAACTATCCAGAGAGAGATCTCAAGCCCCAATTAAAAGTTAAATACAACAGGTACTATTATAAGCACTTTGGATAGAAAAATCATTTAATCCTTATGATGAACCCATTGAGGGGTTGAGAAACAAATTAACTTACCCAGATAATACAGTTAATAATTGCTAGTGTAGAACACATACACGGTGATTCCAGGATTATTGCATTTATACAGTATCTACAAAAAAATATGACTGGCTGAAATCAACAGACCTCTGAAATCTAGGTCTTCTCAGTCACTGTGAGCCGTGGTCATCTTTTACCTGGACTGTAACAGGAGTCTCCTAGATGGTCTGATTTTATCTCTCTTCTCTTCTCTCTAGTCATCTTTTCTCCATAAAGTAGTGAATCGGTCCTTTTAAAAAGAAGTCAAATTATTCCACTGTTTATCACACTCAGAGCATAAACCCAAGTCTTTGCTATGATCATATGGTCCTAGGTAATCCAGAATGTCAACCATACATGTTCCTGGGCTTCTGTCTTAATTGGTGCAACTACTTAATCTTCACATTTTTTCTTGGCCCTACCTCTGTCCTGTCAGTTACCACTGTTTCTGCTTGTAAGTACCTTTTTCCCCAAACTCACAACTCACCTCTTTCATGTTACAGTTCAAAAAAATCACCTTGGCAGAGAGCCTACCCAGGCCATGAAGATAAGCAATATAGAAGTGCATACCTCTCTTCAACTCCATCTTTCTCTTCCTCCTTCCCATTGCTTTATTATTTCCATAATACTTAGACGTATATGTAATAATATATATTTGATTTTGTGTAGGCTTTCTTGTCAGTCCACCTACATAGAATGTATGTCTCATGAGAGTAGAGTGTCCACTTTATCCCAGGTAAGTAGAACAAAGTCACTATTCCACAAGTATTGTTGAATGAATAGAATGTGGAAGTAAGTTGGTGATCTGAAATTTATAGAACTTATGTAAGCTAATAAATATGAAGGGGACGGAAAATTTTAAAAACGCCTGCACTTTCTTCAGCAATACAGTCGCTAATCAATGTAATGGTGTAGACACTGGGTATTTTTAATTTAGGAAGAAGATATTTAATTTAATTGCTCTTCTTGACATTCAACTAGATGATTTAGAAGTGTTAATTCTAATGGGAGATTTTATAGTTGGTCTAGTTACCCATGGATATTAATCTCCTAACTTCTGGGAGCATAACAGGTTTCTTGCTCCTAAAACTCTTTATCACTTGATCATTTTCTAATCTTCCATTTTTGCAACAAATACTATGCACAATTTCAAACAACAAATTGTAAGGTTGTACAAAACTAAAGAGAGAGAAACATATTGAGTGAGACCATCAAGAATCACTAGATTTCAAAAATTATTCATATCATTAAGTTAAATAAAGACTTAAAACCCCCCAATATAAAAGTAACCCCTAAAATTAAACAGATAATTAAATACAGAAATCTGATAAAATTTTTATGAGGAAGCTCAATATTTCAAATAAATATTTAAGCTCATTTATTTTAAATAAATGTAGAGATGTTAATTCTAACTAATAAGGAAAACATACACGGCAACACCATAATTTTCATTTCTTGTCATATTGGCAGTAATTAAAAGTCATTCGGGGATTTACTGGGCAAAAGAATATTCTCTACTGAATATGGAAATGAAAATTGGTACAATTTATTTGGAATGAAACTTGGTGGTATTTATTAAAATTGAAAATGCATGTATGTTTTGAGCCATTTGCTAGAATCCCTCAATATCTGCATGAGTTTTTGAATTTAGGGAAACCTGGGACCACAGCTCCCACACAGGAGTTGTAGAGAAGACAAGCCTTCTTGACAAGGCTTGACAGCACAATTGAGCCTCACTGAGCTTGAAACTTGTGCCCAAGAACAGCAGTGAGAGGTCACTTCTGGAGGCAGTGATGGGATTCAGTGTTCAGTACTATCATGAAGTTCGTTCTTTGTCATTTAATTCCACTGTTTGTAAGATTTTATGTTCAGAGTGATAGTGAGATGTGTATTATATATGTGTCAAGAGGTGCACCTAGCTGAGATGGGGCATTAGCTGTTCCTTGCCTTTCTTAGTTATCTTTTTATACTTAGCTGCATTTTTTTCTGCCATTCCGAAAGGCGCTCTGAACCAGAGTAGTCTTATGATGAAGTACTTTTCTGCCACACTAACTGAATTGTCTCCTATCATGGCTGTCATAAACTGTGACGAGTGCAGTCAGGGTTTCTTCCTTTTGATGAGCATTCTTGTAAGCCCTAATCTACTACACAGAAATGATTAAACGAACAAAAGCCAGAGTGCCAAGGAGTTCAATGATATAGTGTTTATAATCAAGACAATGTGAAACAATCTCCCCTGGGGAACTGTGAAATCAATTATAACTTTCTGATACAATGGAAGGTAATGTATATATATTAAATAGGTGTTCATTTGTATCTATATTATTTGTGATATAAAAATCTACAAGGCGGAATGTAAAATGATATCATTTTATTAAAAAAAGAAAAACAGAAAAATCTACACATATGTCAACATGCTTATGTCTGCTTAGAGGGAAAAAAGTGTATGTGGTTATTTGTTTAGGAAAAGTATATAGAAAGATATTGCTAATATATTTTTATTAAAAGATGCTCTTCCTATAACTATACACTGATGTACTCTGATGATCTGCTATGCAGCACAGATCCTGCTTCAAAAATGAAGGACTTATTCTCTCTCTCTCAGCTGCTGGGAGACCTGCAAGTTGCCTTAGCTGTCAATCTCCTCTGAAAATTGCCTCAGTGGAAAAAAACACTTAACTAAGATGTATTCCTTCCCTCAAGTAGCCCCTATTTACTAAGCAACTAATACACCCTGGAGCACAGATAATACTATTTTTCCTATAGGTTCCCCTAACATAGGAATCTACAAAAACCACCAAACCTCAATTATTTAGAAATATTTATAATATACATTGTCTTCTATTTCATTACTAGAATAGAAATACCTTCACTTTCATTACTACAGTGTGTTTTTTTCAAATTTTATATTGCCTATATAATTTTATATTGCCTCATAAATCTTTTATTATACATTCTTTCAAATAATTTTTTTGAATAAATGAAACTAAGAAAAGATGAGAAAAAATAAATTAATCATAAAAGATGTAACTGCTATTAGAGAAAATTACTATTTTCACTTTTACATTTTTACAAAATTTAAAAACCATAGGTTTATATGGGTAGATGACAAACAGATGTTGTTTAATTATTTCTATCTATATTCCTTACATATTTGTGTCTGCTGTTTGGGATGTTAGTTAAAATTGACATTGATTTCTGAAAATTACCTTTTTTAATTCACATAGTTCATATCACATATATCTGTTTTCATTTTGCTGTTATTAAATTTTTATTCACTTAAAGAAATATGAAGTAGCAGTTCCAGTATGCTCCTGTATTAGTTAGCTTTCTGTTACTGTAATAAATACTCCAGGTAATCAACTTATAAGGGAAAAAATGTTATTTTGGTTATTGGGGTTCATAGTTTTAGAGGCTTTAGTTCATGGTTGAGTTGACCCCTGTTGCTTCTGGGCCAGCAGTGAGGCAGCATGTCATGGCAGGATCCTATGGGAGAGCAAACAGTTCATCCTGTGGCTGGAAGGGGAAAAGAAAAAGAGAAAGGGAACAATATATTTTTAAGAGCATGTCTCAATGACAGGAAGAACTCCCTTTAGGTACTACTTCATAAATTTCTAGTACTTCCTAATATCAGCAAGCTGGAAATTGACCCTTTAATACATTGGTCTTTGGGAGACACTTAATATCCAAAGCACAATACCCAAACTTTATTACTACCTAACAGTAGATGGCAGACACTTGGTTTAATATCCTAATAGGTTGTGAGTTTGTAATATTCTTCTGCTGTGGTAGCAGAATTCTAAGACCCTTCACCCCTGCACCCTCCACATTGCTCCCTCTCAAGCTCCCCAACCCTTTGATTTGTATGCCCTGTAAACCCCCCTCCCCTTGAGAGTAGAGGAAGCCTATACATATGATGAGATACCACCCTAGAGAATAAGTGATTACTCTGCTGGACATTAAGGTCATCATAATTGAGACCTAATCTCATCTAATCTAGAGTTTATAATCCTATTTGAATAGTTAGCAGAATTTACTTCCTACTCTTTATAGGATTAAAATTCTCTTTTCTTGGTGATGGTTCTCAGGAGTCTTCTCAGTTTTAGAGACTGCCCAAAATTCTATCACCGGGCACTATTCACAACATGGTAGTTTTCTTTTTTCCTGAGGCTGGAGGAAAATATTATTTTCTGATGCTTTATTCCTATAAAGGACTTTTCTGGCTAGATCTCCTGTAGAAGCATGCTTTGTAAACTATAGACTGGGAAAATCATTGTATTATGACCATGTGTTTTGGATCCTTGCCTTTCCATCCTGAAGTATATTGGAACCTATCATGTAGCACATGACCTCATCAATTTTTCATCTTTTATTAAGCTTTATATTTCTAGGTGATTCTTAGTTTAAAGTTGAAAATAAAAACTATGTGGTCTGATTACATCAGGCTTCAGTTTCATTTCACTAATGGCCAAGAATGTCAAGTAGTTATTATAATACATTCAGATATAAGAAGTATAAATATATTTGATAAATTCTCTCCAAGGCTTTTTTCCTACTTTGTGTAAACTTAATTATTTTCTTCAATCTAAATTCTATACTTTAAACAATATAATGTCTCTAAACCTAAAACTAAACACACACACACACACATACACACACACACACACACACCTAGAATAAAACAAAAATTGTGTATGCTTTTAAGTATTGAATTCATTGTCAAAATTCAATTTATAATCAAAGAAATTCATGTCTAAAATACTTCTGAAGAAATACCTTTGGATTTGAATGGTTTTATGAGTGAATTTTATCAAATGTTTAAGTGAAAAATAGCAAGTATTCTATGTAATTTTTCTGCAAAATAGGAGAGGAAGAAATACTTCCCAACTTGTTTTATAGGGTCATCTCTCTCTGAGATGAAACTCAAAGAGAATGTGCCCCTCCCCGCCCAAAATACAACTAAAGACCCTCAGAAACATAAATGAAAAATAAATAAATGTCCCTTGTGAACACAAATGTGAAAATCCTTACCAAAATATTTGACAAATAGAATCAAATATAAAATATCTCATAATTATGTCAGTTATTCAACAAATGAAAAACTGGATCAATCTTTAAAAATTAATTGGTGAAATCCACTGGATTTATGGTGTAAATGAAAAAAAATACATGTTAACATTAAAGGGCACATAAAATCCATCTAACAAAATTGAGCAACTACTTATGATAAAAAGTAATAACTTTATGATTTATTGTGATATATGAAAACTACATATAAAATATTCATTTTGTTTAAGTAGTTTTATTTCTTTAAAAAAATAAAAGAAAGAATTAAGGGGCTGTGTTATTATAGTATGCTGGGGATAGATGGGTCAAACAGTGGTTCCATCTCAAGTTTTCTAAGGAATCTTCATACTGCTTTCCATGTTGGCTGCACAAATTTGTAGTCCCACCAGCAATGTATGAGTGTGCCTTTTCCCCACATCCTTGCTAACACTTATTGTCATCTGTATTCTTGATAGCTGCCATTCTGACTGACATGAGATGAAATCTTAGAGTAGTTTTGATTTGCATTTCTCTAATTACTAGAGATGTAGAACATTTTTTC
Organism: Ictidomys tridecemlineatus; assembly: GCF_052094955.1. NCBI lineage: Eukaryota > Metazoa > Chordata > Mammalia > Rodentia > Sciuridae > Ictidomys > Ictidomys tridecemlineatus. The sequence goes on from NC_135482.1 coordinate 167,978,785, forward strand.
ATATATTTGTTGATCGATTGTTTATCATGAGAAGTATCTGTTCAGCTCTTTAGCCCATTTATTGATTGGATTTTTTTAATGTTTTAAGTTTTTTTAGTTCTTTATATATCCTAGAGATTAGTGCTCTGACATGTGTGTGGCAAAAATTTGCACCCAAAATGGGGGTGCCTCACCTCATTGATTGTTTCTATTGCTTAAAAGAAGCTTTTTTAGTTTGAATCCATCCTGTTTATTGATCCTTGATTTTATTTCTTATGCTTTAGGAGTCTTGTTAAGGAAGTTTGGGCCTAATCCAATGTGATGAAGATTGGGGATTACTTATTCCTCTATTAGGCTCAGGGTCTGTGGTCTAATTCCTAGGTTCTTGATCAACTTTGAGTTCAGTTTTGTGCATGGTGAGTGATAGGGGTTTAGTTTTTTTTTTTGTTTTTTTTTTTTTATTTCCAGTTTCACAGCACCATTTGTTGAAGAGGCTATCTTTTCTCCAATGTGTGTTTTTGGTGCCTTTGTCTACTATTAGATAATTGCATTTACATGGGTTTGTCTCTGTGACTTCTATTCTGTACCATTGGTCTATATGTCTATTTTGGTACCAATACTATGCTTTTTTTGTTACTATAGATTTGTAGTAGAGTTTAAGGTGTGGTATTGTGAATCTTCCTACTTCACTCTTCTTGCTAAGGATTCCTTTGGTTATTCTAGGTCTCTTATTTTTCCAAATGAATTTCATGATTGCTTTATCTATTTCTATAAAGAAAGATATTTGTATTTTAATTTGAATCATATTGAATCTGTATAACATTTTGGGTAGTATGGCCATTTTGACAATATGAATTCTGCTTATCCAATATCATGGGAGATCTTCACATCTTTTAAGGTCTTCTTCACCTCTTTTGTCAAATTGATTCCCTCCATTTTTTTGAGGCTTATGTGAATGGGGTAGTTTTCCTAATTTCTCTTTCAGAGTATTCATCACTGATGTATAAGAAATGCACTTAATTTATGGGTATTGATTTATATCCTACTACTTTGCTGAATTCATTTATTAATTCTAGAATTTTTCTTGTAGAGTTTTTTGATCCTCTTGGTATAGAACCATGTTGTCAGCAAATAATGATATTTTGAGTTCTTCTTTTCCTATTTGCATCTCTTTAATTTCTTTTGTCTATCTAATTACTCTGGCTAGAGTTTCAAGGACTATGTTGAATAGAAGTCATGAAAGGAGGCATCTTTGTCTTCTTATTTTTTATTTGTTGTTTTTAGATATACATGATGGAAGGGTTTATTTTGACATATTATACATACATGGAGTGCAACCCATTATAATTTTGATCCCATTCTTGTGGCTAAATATGATGTGGCATTACACTGGTCATGTATTCATATGAGCATAGGAAATGTTATGTCCAATTTATTCTAATTTATTTCCTATTCCCATCCCCACCTTCATTTCCCTTTGTCTAATCCAATTAATTTCTATACTTTCCCTTCCTACCCTCCCTTGTTATGGGTTAGCATCCACAAATCACAGTGAATATTCAACTTTTGGTTTTGGGGGATTGACTTATTTCATTCAGCATGATATTTCATCATAAACCAAGAAATGCCATATTTTTTTCTTTATACCTTAGTAATATTCCATTATGTATACATACAAGATTTTCTTTATCCATTCATCTGTTGAAGGGCACCTAGGCTGGTTCCAAAGTTAAGCTAATTTGAATTGAGCTGCTATAAATATTGATGTGGCTGCATCATTATAGTATGTTCATTTTAAGTCATTTAGGTATATGCTGAGGAATGAGATAACTAGGTCAAATGGTGGTTCTATTCCAATAGCTAAACTATGAAACCAGCCTAGGTGCCCTTCACCAGATGGATGAATAAAGAAAATTTGATATATATACACAATGAAATATTACTCAGCCTTAAAAAAGAATGACTTTATGGTATTTGCTGGGAAATGGATGAAGCTTGAGACTATCATGCAGAGCATATTTGGAGGATCTATCTAGTGATGAGAGAAGCAATGTTAAAGTCACCCAGTATTATTGTGTTGTGGTCTATTTGATTCTTGAATTTGAGAAAGGTTAGTTTGATGTACATAGGTGCTTTACTGTTTGAGGCATAAATATTTATGATTGTCATGTCTCATTAGAGTATAATTCCCTTAAGCAGTATGAAACGACTTCTTTGTCCTTTCTGATTAATTTTGACTAAAAGTCCACTTTACCTGACATGAGGACAGAAATCCTTACTTGTTTATGAGATCTATGTGAGTGATACGTTTTTCCCGATCTTGTTTTTACCTTCAGTCTGTGTATGTCTTTGCTTATGAGGTGAGTCTCTTAGAGAGAGCATATTGTTAAGTCTTGTTTTTTAATCCATCTGCAAGTCTATATTTTTTGATTGATGAATTTAGGCCATTTACAATCAATGTTATCATTGAAATATTATTTTTATTCCCTGACATTTTGATTTATTCCTTCTTTTTTAATTTGAACTAGTTTCTTCTTTGATGGATTGTTCTTCTAGTGTAGCTCCTCCTTTTGCTGCTTTTCACTTTTAGTTTTCATTTCTTTTTCATGAAATAGTTTTGAGTATGTTTTGTAGTGTAGGCTTTATAGTTGTGAATTCTTTTAACTTGTATCATAGACAGTTTTTATTCCATTGTCAATTCTTAAGCTTAGTTTTTTTGCTGGTTATGGTTATAGTGTTCTTGGCTGGCATTCGTTTTCTTCCAGAGCTTGGTATATATTTTTCTAAGACCTCTTAGCTTTTAGGGTATGGATTGAGAAATCAGCTGAGTTCCAGATTTGTCTTCCTCTAAATGTTTCCTGTAACTTTTCTGTCAGACTTTAAAATTCTATTTTTATTCTTTATGTTAAACTTTTTCACAGTAATGTGCTTTGGTGTGGATCTATTGAGATTTTGTGTATTTAGGGTCCTGAATGCCTCCCATATTTGGTTTTTCTTTTAATTCTTCAGGTTTGGGAAATTTTCTGATATTATTGAAAAGATTGTGCATTCCTTTGGTTTGTATTTCTGAACCTTCATCTATCCCAATTAATCTTAAGTTTGGTCTTTTCATGATATCTCATTATATCTGGAAGTTCTGTTCATGTTCTCTTAATATCCTTTTCCCATGGTGAACTTTATTTTTTAGATTATGTATTTTGCCTTCAGTGCCTAAAACTCTGTTTTCCAAGTAGTCTAGTCTACTGGTGATGCTTTCAATTGCATTTTTAATTTGATGTATTGAGGGTTTCTGACTGATTTGTCTTCAGGATCTCTGTCTCCTAGTTGAAATGCTCTTTCACTTCTTGTATTTTCTGTCTGGTTTTATTTATTATGTCATCTTTTATCTCATGGGCCAGTTTAACCATGAACTCTCTGAATTCTATCTCTGACATTTCCTCCACTGTAGTATCACTGGGGTCTACTGTTGAGATAATCTGGGTTATTTGGAATGGTTTGTCCACTTGCTTTTACACATTGTTTGTATGCCTATCTATTCTCTCTGGGTGGATGTGATGCTGTAGATGTGATGGTATCTTATGTGAATATGGTGTCCCTCTCTATTACTAATACCTCACAGATGGGGGGGGGGCAATGATAGCAACAAAGTATGAAAACAATATATAGCAGCAGACCAGGTCCTTAGTTCCTCTTTTGTTATCAGTGTTAATTGGTACAGTACATAGAAATAGTAGGATCAGAAATTTCCATCAGTAAAAGCAATACATGACCCTGTATTATGTCTGGCATAAAAATCAAACAATAGGTATTGTCCATGCCCTCTACTGTATTCATTATTGATGTGATATTGGTGGTAGGGGTACACCTACCTCAATTAGTATTAAGAAGTGTTAAGGATTGAGTTGAGCATGTTAAGAACAAGAGATAGGAGGATAGGAAGTAGTTTACAATTTCAAAGGGTAAACAGGGAAAATGCAGTGGTAACTGGATATGTTGTTACTCTGAAAGCAGAAGAAAAATAGAACAATATAAAGAATCTGCAAAAGAATAAAATTTGGGTGTCAGAAATAGAGAAATGAGAGAGGGAGACAAGGGGGATAGAGTAGGGATAAAGATGGTATAAAAAAATCAAAATAAGAAAGCATAAACCCTAACCCTCAAAATACAGAGCATGAGAAATTAACATCTTTTAAAAAATAAACAGAGAGAGAGAAAAATGAAAGAAGAAAAAAGACGAGAAATGAGGAAAGAGATAAATAGGAGTATGTGTGGGAGTCCTTGAGTCAGTCAGTACACATATCAATAAGAAAGAATCCAATAGGGAAACCCAAAATCAAAGAGCAAAGCAGAACTGCATCCACAACAACAACAACAAAGAAAAATCTTGGTGAAATGTTTAGAAGTTATGGAGTCAGGTCCATTATGATGGACAAAATAGTGAGCACATGTGTTTGCTGACTACCCACTGGGTTTTCTTTTCATTTCCTCTTGCGGTGTGATTTAAGCTTGTGATTATGGGCTGTGGGTTGTGGTCCTTCCTTTTTATTGTGTTGCTCACTGTGTTGAAAGACTTCCTAATTTCCCTTCTTGGAAGATCCATGAGGGTGGGCTTGGCTACAGACCTGGAGATGAAGTGGCCTCCTGGGGAAGCTGGGTTGCAGGGTTGGGGTAGGGTGTGGAGTGGGGTGGTAAAGCAGCTGGCCATGTCCAGTGGCAGGTGGATCAGGGCCTGGTACTGGATCTTGGGGTCCAGCAGGGAGGCTGTGTGCTGGACTGGGCAGGTCTGGCAGCCCAGCTGTTCTGTGCGGGTGGATCAAGGTTGGGCACTGGAACCTGTAGGCCAGTCATGATTCTGCAAGCAATTGGCCAAGTCAGGGGCCAAGGAGGAGTTGGGAAACCAGGGACTAGGGATCCAGAGGGCCCTTTTGCATGCCAGACTGGTGCTAGATCTGGTGGGTCCTTAGACTAGTGGACACTGGACTGGGGAGGGAAGGAATCTGCGACCAAGCTAGTGCCAGTACCCAGCAAGTGCCAGTCTGAGTGGGCCCCAGGAACCCAGTGGGTTTTGTATCTGAAAGCAAAATACCCTCAAACTCTCTTCCAACTTTCCAAACTGCTGTACCCACTCAGTCAGTCCCTGGTAGCCTCAAGATTTCCAGAGCTGAGGAGAACCCAGCTCTCTCTAGCCTCTCTAATCTTTGTTCTCCCAGATTAAATGCTCCCAGTTTCTGACTTTCAACAGGTTTGCTAGGCTCAGAAAGGCCTGCTCAGACCTAGCAGCAAACTCATAGATCTTGGTTTTCTGTTTCCATAGACTCCACCAGGCTGCCTATCCAAGATGGCTCCTGGATTGGCTCTTGGCTGATGACTGATAAACTTGGTGGAATTAAATATCCAATTAATGAGTCAAACAATCTCTGGTTCTGCCTAAGGCAGACTGTCCCTCCAGTGTCAGGATTTTTCACTGTGCCTCAGGGAGACATCTTATTCCTGCTGTATGAGTTCTGAGTAGCCAAGCTAAGAGAAATGCTGCCTCACACTAATCCACCATCTTGCCCCCAGATCTACACCTTTCTTCTTGATAACAAAATCTTGATCACTCTTACTAGTATTCCCCCTCTATGCAATGTATCATTTTATGTTGGCCACTTTAACATTTTTGTGTTTATTTTTGGTCATTAGAAGTTTCAGTATGATGCACTTAGTTTTGATTTTTAGTGCATTTGTCTTTTTTATGTTTGTGGAACCTCTTAATGTGGAAAACATGTGGGCCATTATTTCTCCAACAATTTTTTCTAGTCAGTTTTAGCTTTCCTCTTTTGTTACATCAGATAGATTTGAGTGCATGCACATTTAATCAACTTTCTGTCAGTGTGACCAGATACCTAAAGAAAACAACGTAAAGAAGGAAAGATTCATTTTGGCTCATGGTTTCACAGATTTTAGTTCAAGGTCAACTGACTCCATTGCTGTGGGCCTGTCATGAGCACAGCACCATGGCCCAGAGGATGAGTTGCTCACCTCATGGCCACAGGAAGCAGATATTGAGAAAGACAGGAAACAAGAAATGAAGGGCCAGGGACAAATCTTCCCAGGCATGCCCCCAGTAACCTACTTCCTCTGACTGGATCCTTCCTCCTAATGTTTCTGCAACCTCCCAATAATAACATCAGTTATGAGCCCATCAGTGAATTAAGTCATGATGGGATCAAATCCTTCATAATCTAATCACTACCCAAGAGCCCTGTCTCTGAAAATTTCTGCATTGAGTACAAAGTCTTCAATAGAGAATGCCATATATTATACACGTGTATTAATATATATGTGTGAGTATAAACATATTTGTGTATATAGGCATATTATATATGTGATTTTGACCTGGAATGTTCACCAAAGACTTGTGTGTTGAAGGCATGCCCTCAAAGGGGATAATTGGACTCCTGTACCTTACCTTTTCTCTTTTAAATTTCTGAAATAGAGGAAGTGGTTTTTTTCAGCCACAGTTTTCTTAATGATGTTCCACCATAGGCCCAAAATAACAGGGCCAATAAATCATGGACTGAAACGTCTAAATTAGTGACCCTAAATGAGTTTTTCTCTTTAAATTGATCATCTCAGATATCTATTATAGTAAATGAAAGCAGATGAGCACACATATGATGCTTAATATTGTCAGATATTTTGCTAAGGCTTTCTTTTCTCAATGCTTTTTCTCTTCTTCCTATCACAGTGCTCCTTTTGATGTCATTTAAAAGTTCACTAATATATTCTTTCATGATACCCTATCTGCTATTGAGCTTCTCTATTTTTTCTTTTAGAAAATTACATTATGGTTTGAATGATATGATTTGAATGATTATTTCCTTAAAAATTTTATATTGAAACTTAATGAGATAACTCAGCAATATTAAGAAGTAGGATCTTTACATAGAAGGTGATTAATTTTGCCCCAGTGAATGAAATCAGTATATCCATAAAAGGGGATTATAAGGAGTTTAGCTAACTCTTTTATTCCCTTCCATCCCTTCTGTCATGTGAAGACACCAAAATTATACTACTTGTGAGGAACAAGTCTTCACCAGACACCAAAGCTATCATCACCTTGATCTTGAATTTGTTACCCTCCATATTTTGAGAAATAAATTTTCATACTTTGCAAATTAGCCAGTCTCAAGTATTTTATTATAGCAACATGAACTAGTCAGTTATATTTTAAACTTCTTACATTTCCATGATTTATTTTTCATATTTTCCACTTCTTTTATTCATTACCTCCATAAATTTAATTAAGTCATTGAATGTATTTATAACAGCAGCTTTATGTTTCATGAAAAGAAAGCAAAAAAGAGACAGAAGCAAGGTGCAGAGGCAGAATGGCATTCTTGTCCAAGCTACCAGTTTTGTTAGATTACATTAGGTTATATTAGGTCACTGGCATCAGTAGTACATTATTGTTCATTGTGTCCTTAGGCAGGTTACAGAGTTAGCAACATTATGCAGCATATTCCTCAGTTAGATACTATAGCTGCAATGTGCAATGTTAGGAGCTTTGTGTAGTTCTCAAGAAAGATTGTTGTTTAAAGTTACTGTTACGTGGACAGATTCAGGCTCAGCTAAGCTTGGTGAAACACTGTGGTTGTTCATCAAGACAGTTCCTTTATTCCCAGGAGCTGAGTGCCTGAGATCAATGTTGAGACTGATAAGACTCTAACATGGAGCCTCCTCATGTTGGGCACTTTCACAGCAGCTAGGCATTGCACATGTATTAGTTACTAGTTTCTGGGAGAAACTGCTGAATATTCCAAGTGTGGAAAATAAAATGCCTGTTTAAAACAAAATTCCTTGAGAGTTTTCTCACCAGAGGAAATTTGCTGTCTTGTACATTTCCACAGCCAGAGCCCTTACAGATTCATATTTTTATGTTAATCACAGTGTCTGCAACATGTAAAGGTTGATTACCACAAACTTTCTTTTTTTGTAAACATGGTCACTTGTTCATTTTTTTGGCACACTTAGTAGTTTTGTATTATAAGCTGTACATTGTGTGTGATACTTATTAGGGAATCTAGAGAATGTCAAATTCTTTCCCATAGTGTTGAATTATTTTTTGACAATAAATTATTGATTGTCAGATGTGAATTTAATTGTTAAAGCATATCTATGGTTTTTATTTAATCTGATGGCTTCTTGTTTTAAGTCAGATTTGTGTCACTGTGAACATAAGACTTGACAAGAAGAGCTTAAAGGAGGAAAAGTTTATTTTGGCCCAGTTTCAGAGGTTTCAGTGTATAAATGGCTGACTGCATTACTGTGAGCCCAAGATGAGGCAGAACATTATGGAAGAGCAGTGTGGTGAGAAAGAGCAGCTCCGGACATGAAGACCAAGAAGCAGAGAGAGAGAGTTTCAAATGCCAGAGACAAAATACAAACCCCAAAGGCACACCCCTAATGACCTGATTCTTCCAGCTACACTCTACTTGCCTCTAGTTACCACTCTGTCAATCCATATCAGTGGATTAACCCACTGATTAGTTCAAGCCTCATATTCTAGTCATTTCACTTATGGAAATTTTTGCATTATTTTATGTTTGAACTTTTGGGGGATATCTCAGATCTGAGCCATAACATTTCCTTTATGCTTAGGTGAAATCTTCCTGATACTAAAGTTATTCTGGGAACTCAATGAATGTCAATGTCTTGTTCCACTTTCTATTAATAATACAATACTACAGATTGGTTTTGTTATAATAAAAGAGGTTTATGTAGTCTCATAGTCCAAGGTCAAGGGGCTGCATCTGCTGATGACTTTTTTTGCTATTAGAGTCCTGATGAGGTGGAGGGCACGGCATGACAAGAGACAAGGGAATGTAAGAAAGCCCTAGTGAAGCTAGCATTTCTGGTGGACATGCTCTTGAGATAATCTAAACTTAAAACACTAAAGTATTTTCTTCTTGTGATAATTAGAAATGGATTTTAATCCAGGTTTTCTGAGTTTACATCCAGGTATTTCTACTACATCATGATTAATTCAGAAATGAGAATTATGAATTGGAGTTTTCTCATTCAGTGGTTTTAAAACTTCCCAGTTCATGGAATCACAAAATTTAAAATATTTCATAGGAAATAACTTATGGCTACTAGCTGCTTTTATTTTACCTATATGTTGAATATACATAGAAATAATAGCAACAATAAATATAATTTACTATCATTACTGTTTATAAAAGGAAGGATATATAATCACAAAATGGTATAATAAAGAAACCATTTCATAATAAAGGAAAATAATATGAAGTGAGCGAATTCTGTTTTTTAAAAGACTCCTATTATTGTATTTATGTCTTTTGGTCATGAAGTAGAGTAAACATCAATACAGACCAAAGCCTACCTAAAGATGGCTATTTGGAAACAATCAATAGTATATTTTATGAAAGAAAAAACATTATCATTGCATTTTCTGTGTGTCAGTCAGCATTCTCCAAATTTACCATTATTAATCATTTAACCATCATAACTACATTGAAAATTAGGTTCTATCACATTTTCCATTTTATAGATGATGAAGCTGATGCATGACTTTGCTCAAGATCACAGAAATAAGAGATGGCAGATCAGGGATTGACACCCAGAGAATTGTAATTTTAAACTGTGCTCCTTTCTCTGATGATTCCCTTTGAAATTGAGAATCTGAGAAAAAAAAAGTAGGTACATGCTATGAATAACGTTTTAGTAGTTATTTTCCAAATCAATTTTTGAATGTGTGTGTGTGTGTGTGTGTGTGTGTGTGTGTGTGTGTGTGTGTAGTGGGTGGGCGTGTATATATGTGTCTTCTTCAATGTACAATTGTTAAAGAATAAATTTTATTCTAATTTTCAATTGTTGAAAATTTCATCTGAAGTAAAATAATAATGTACTCTGTATGTTGGAAAAATGCATTTATTTCTAGTTCTGCATTTCTAGTCATAAATGAAGGTTAATATTGGAGACCAGATGGGAAAGTACATCATTAAAATAGATAATGTTCACTGCAAACAGATATAATTCAGAAGGTTAAAATCCCAGTTAAGATTAGTCTTTAAAATGTGACTCTTTTTAAAAATTTAATCTAAATAAATTCATGGTGCAAAGAGGCATTTAAAATAGCTCCCTGAAATGAAGTCATGCATCAAAGAGAATGATGATGTAGAGCCCAAATGCAAATAGGAAGTACTGATTCAGGGGAACAGGTTTTGTATAAAAAGGAAAGAAATAAATGTAACTCTTCCAATTTCTATTTTATGTGAAAATTAAAATAGGCTTTCTAATCAAAATGTACTTATTAATAAATATTCAGTGATGTGGTTAATAACCAGAGAAAAATTAAGCATATGTCGAAGCTTATCACTGAAAATTATGAACACTAAGAAAGAGAAGATTACAGGCACCCAGCACAGGCCCACTTGCCCACTTGTTCATGAGATAGAATCAGAACAAATGGAGAGCACTGTGTGTCCAGGTACATGGCTGTGGGAGAATGCTGAAGTTCATTTGTGGACAGAGATTCGGAGAAACCCAGAGACTTTGGATAATGCAAAAACGGTGGAACAGAGCCCTCCACCCCAATCATACAGCAGCATAGCAGAGGACAGCGCTAGAGGTGAAAGAGGGTGTGTTGGTCAGTTTTTCATTGCTATGGCCAAAATAACTGGCCAGAAAAATGTAGAAGAGGAAAAGTTTACTTCAGAGTTTCAGTCCATAGTCGGCTAACTCTATTTCTCTGTGCCTGAGCTGAGACAGAACATCAGGGCAGAGGTCACGGTGCAGAAAATCTGCTCAGCTTCTGGCATTCGGAAAGCAGAGAGAAAGTAGGGGGAGGACTCACGGACAAAATATAATCCAAAAAGCATGCCTGCAGTGACCTAGTTTCTCCAGTCAAACCTACTTGCCCATAGTTACTAGCCAGTTCAGCACCACTTTCAAAATATTAATTCATTAAATGGGTTAATGCAGTGACAAGGTTATGACTCTCAAAATCTAACCTTTTCCATTCTGGAAGTTTCTGCATTGTCAAACAGAAGAGATTTCTGGAAGATACCTAATATCCAAACTATGACAGAGTGAGAGTCCAAGTGAATAACACTAGCACAGGAATAGGCATCTTGTAGAAATATAATCTAAAGAAAAAATAGACCTGGGATCTGCATAGCAAAAACTCTGCAAAAGTTCTCTATGCTTCCCTGCATATTCTCAAGATTCTGGAAGAAGGATCCATCATGTCTGAGCCTACTGCTCTGGGGTCAAAGGCCCTACACATTCCTCTCTGTGGGTCCCCATAGCAAGTGACCCCCAGTCTTGCAATAATTACAAAGAAAGTGTGTCCTGCAGGCACTGAAACAATATGCATTGTATTAAAATCCACTAATCACAGCCAAAGAAGCCAGAAGTTTATACTACAAAGTTCAATTGGAATTAAACTCAACACTACACAGCAAACTGATATCCTGGACACATCATCAAGAGAAGGCTACTAAGGCTGGTCACAGTGGTGCATGACTGGAATCCCAGCAGCTCAGGAAACTGAGGTGGGAGGATTGCAAGTTTAAAGCCAATTTCAGCAACTTAGAGAGGCTCTCAGCAATATAGAGAGAACCTGTCTTAAAATAAAAAATAAAAAGACCTCGGGATGTGGTTCAGTGGTTCAGTGCCCCTGGGTTCAATCCCAGGTACAAAAAACAAACAAAACAACAACCAGGAAAAAAAATAAAATAAAACAAAGAAAGAGAGAAAAAACTATTTTGTAAGAAGATTCTCACATGAAAGTGGAAGAGATATTTACTCCAATACATGCACGAATCTCGACATAAAAACATAAGAAACAGGGGAAAAAACCCATAGTGATATGACATCTCCTAAAATTCAGAACTCTCTAGAAGCTGTTGCCAAAGGTATCAAAATGGATGAATTGATAGATTAAAAATTCAAAAGAATTATTTTAATAAAGCTCAATTCCAAGGGATATGAACAAAGAGCTGAACAAATTAAGAAAAATCATGTAGAATATTAAAGACTCATTTAATAAAAGGATATTTTGGAATAGAGCCAAGTAAAAATCTTGAAAATGAAAAGCTAGGTAAGTCAAAAGAAACACTCATTTCAATGCTTCACCAATAGAATAAATCAAGCAAAAGAAAAAAATATCAAGTCCTGAGAACAAGGTTGAGGATTATATTTAAATAAAAATAAGAAGAAAGAATGAACAAAATATATACTAGATCTTTGGGAAATCATTAAAAGATCTAACATATGCATAATTAGAATTGACAAAGGAGAAGAGCTACAAGCCAAATCATAGAAAATTATTCAGTGAAATAATAGCAGAAAATTTACCAAAGCTTGGGAAAGACGTGGATATCCAGTAGCGTAGTTATTTAGAGCTCTAAATAAACAACCACAAAAAATTGTATAATGTATTACATACATTAATTGCCCAAAAGTACAAAAGAAAGAATAATAAAAACAGAAAGAGAGAAGAACCAAGTGGAAAAAAAAACCCTGCCAAACTAGATTACTACATCCAGAAGAGTTATCCTTCATAATTGAAAGCAAAGTTAAAATATTTTATGATTAACACAAACGGAGGGAATTTATGACCACTAAACCAGCACTACAGCTACTTAATGGAACCTTAGAGCCAGAAGAGGAAGAAAGATAATCACATCTGTGAGGACATGGGAAAGAATAAGATAAGCAAATGAAAATTAGGAACAAATCATACATTATTAATTGAGAGAACCATCAATCCTCTAAGATAAATTAGAGAGGAAGAAACAAACGTATGACACTGAAAGAGCCAGAAAAAAAACAACAAAATGTCAAGAATGATAATGACTTTGACTCTTCATGGCCTTAATTTGCCAATTAAAAGATACAGACTGAATTAAGAAAGAAGACCAACAGTATGCTGTCTGCAGAAAACTCACCTTATCATCAAAGATGTACAGTCACTGAACGTGAAAGGAGGTAAGATGATATCCCAAGGAAATGGAATCTTTAAAAAAAAAAAAAAACAGGAGTAGTTATATCTGGCAAAGCAGACTCCAAGTCACAATCCAAGTAGACAATATTGATAAAGAAAACAATTCATTAAGAATATGTGATGATAAATATATATACACCAAATGTTGGAGAACCCAGTTTTATAGAACTAACAGTACTGGACAAAAAAGAGAGATAGGCCATCGTACAACAATACTGGATGACTTCAATAACCCACTATCACTCATAGATCATACCCAATTAAACAGCAAAGAAATATTAAAGTTAAATTATACTATAGATCAAATGGACTTAATAGATATCTACGTAACATTTCACCCAACAGCTGCACATGGAACTTTTTTCCAAAATAGATCATTTTTAGGCCATAAAGCAAATCTTAACAATTTCAAAAAATTGAAATAATTTCTTTCATTTTATCCAATCACAATGGAATGAAACCAGAAATCAACAAGAGAAATTACAAAAATTATGCAGACACATGGAGATTGAACAATACCCTTTTGAATGATGTGTTATTGAAGAAAACAGCAAAGAAATTATAACATTCTTAGATTCATGAAAATGGAAACAACTTGTGGAATACTGCAAAAGCAATATTAAGAGGGAAGTTACAGTTATAAGTTCATATATTGAAACAAACAAGCAATCTCAAAAAAATAAAAACTATCTGATGATGCATCTTAATGTATTAGAAACACAAGAACAAAACCCCAAATCAATGTAAGAAAATAAATAATTAGTATGTGAACAGAAATAAATTAAAAACTAAAAAGCAATACAAAGGATCAACGAAAGAAAGGATTGTTTCTTCTAAAAGAAACACAAAATTGAAAAACCCTTAGCTAAACTAACCAAAAGAAAAAGATCCAAATAAAGAAAATTATAGAGGAAGTAAAGAATATTAGAACAGATAACAGTGAAATTTACAGCTCATTAGGGAGTATTTTGAAAAATTATAGGCTAATAAACTGGAAAATCTAGAAGAAATGGACACATTTCTGCACATGTATGAACTACCAAAATTGAACTAAAAGGAGACAATAAGCCTAAATGGATCACTAACAAGCAATAAAATTGAAGCAGTAGTAATAATAATAATGAAAATAAAATCTCCCAACAAGGAAAAGTCCCAGACCGGATGGTTTCACTGCTAATTTTACCAGACTTTTAAAAAAGAATTAATACCAATGCTCCTAAAACTATGTAATTTTATGCAAAAGAAAAGAACCCTTCCAATCTCATGTATGAAGCCAGTATTAACCTGCTACCAAAACCTGACAAAGATACAACAAAAAAGAAACCTACAGACCAATATATTTTATGAACACCAATGTAAAAGTACTCAATAAAATACTTGCAAATCAAATTCAATCACATTAAAAAGTTCATACATCATGATCAAGTTTATTTCATCACAGGAATGCAATTTAAAACATGTACAAATCAATAAACCTAATGCAACATTCAAATAAAATCAAGGATAAAAATCTCATGATCATCTAAATAGGTGCAGGAAAAAGCCATTCATGAAACTTAATATCCCTTTAGGATAAAAGCTCTTAATAAAATAGGTATGGAAGGATCATATCTCAGCAGAATAAAGACTGTATGTTATAGACCATAACTAGCATCAAACTGAATGGGGAAAAGCTGAAATCACATATTCTAAACTCAGAAGAAAGAGTGTCTGTTCTTGTAACTCTTATTCAATATAATACTTGAAATTATAGACAGAACCGTCAAAAAAATTAAAAAGGATATAAATAGGAAAGAGGGAAGTCAAGTTATCCGCATTTTCAGAAAGTATGTTTCTATTCTTAAAATACCCTAAAGACCACACTAAAAGACGCTCAGAACAGATAAACATTCAGAAATGTAAACAGGATAGAAAATCAATATATAACAATCAGTAGCTTTTAATACACCAATAATTAACTCTGAGAAAGAAATCAGGAGAGCAATCCCATTCACAGCAGCCTCAAAATAAATAAGTAAGTTAAATATCTAATAATAAACCTAACCAAGGAGACGAAAGACCTCTAAAATGAAAATTAAAAATCACCAAAGAAAGAAATTGAGGAAGATGGAAAGGTCTCCCATGATCATAGATTGGTAGTATTAATATTGCTAAAATATTACCAAGATATACTATAAAGTCATAGTAACAAAAACAGCATGGTATTGGCATAAAAGCAGACATGAAGACCAATTAAATAAAGGACATATAAATAAAATCATGCATTTATAGCAAAGTGATTTTCCACAAAGGTGTCAGTAAATACTTTGAAGGAAAGATGGCATCTTCAACAAATGGTGCTAAGAAAACTGGAAATCCATATATAGAAGAATAAAATTAGACCCCTAAATGTACAAAAATCAACTCAACATGGATCAAATACCTTAATATAGGACCTGGACTTTTGAAACTACTAGAAAAAATATAGTAGAAACACTTAAAGACATTGCACAGACAACAATTCCTGAATAAGTCTTTAATAATTCAGGAACAAAACCAAGAATTAACCAATGGGATTCATTAAGTTTTTAAATAATCTTCTGTGCAGCAAAGGAAGCTGCAATCTATAAAATGGAATAAAAACACTGCCAGTTATTTATTTGACACAGGGTTAATATCCAAAATACATAAAGAACTCAGAAAACAGCAAAAGAATAAGTAGTCCAATCAAAAAATGTTCAAATGCTCTGAACACTTTTAAGAAAGAATAATTGCAAATTGCCAATAAATATTTGAGCTCAATATCTTTAGCCATCAAAGAAATACAAATCAAAATTCCATGGAGATTCCATCTTAACCTAGTCAGAATTACTATTACCAAAAAGAATAAAATAAGAAATGCTGGTGAGAATAGGAAGAAAAGATAACTATCACATGTTGTGGGTAGGAATACAAATTAATATAGCCACTATGGAAAAAAACAGTATGGAGTTTCCTCAAACAACTGCAAATAGAACTACCATATGATCCAGCAATACCACTCTTGTGTATTTATGCAAAGGAATCAAGAGCAACACACAAAAGAGATAACTGCATGTCCCTTTTTATTGTGGCATTATTCACAATAGCCAAGATAGGGAATCAGACTAGATATCCATCAATAGATTACTGGATAAAATAAGTTTGGGTTATACACACAATGGAACATTATTTTGTTATAAATAAGAAGAGAATTATTTCATTTGCAGCAAAATAGTTGGAATTGGAGAGAATCATGTTAAGTGAAATAAACCAAATACAGATAGACAAGTATTGTATGTTTTCTTCCATATGTGAAATATATATATAGGATTAGGGATGATATATATGATCAAATTATGATATATGCATATATGGAAATGCTACAGTGAATCCATTTAATCTATAAATTTACTATGCCTTATGAATTATAATTTTTAAAAATAAATTTAACATCTGTAAACGTAGAAGGAAAGAGCAATTCACAAAGAGGTATATAAGACTCCAGATGTCTTTTCTATCAACTGGTACTAGATCCATGTTTCCAATCAACCATGTATTGAAAATATTCAGAAAAATTTGCATCTGTACTAAACATGTGCAGATTTTTCTCATTATTTTACCTTAATCAATACAGTATAACAACTATTTACATAGCATTGGATTTATATTAGGCTTTATCAGAAATTTAGAAATGATTTAAAGTGTATGGGAAGATATACATAAGTTATATGCAAATACTAAGCCATTTAATATGACTTAAACATCCATAGTTTTGGTTTAGAAAGGGAGTCCTTCAACCAATCCCCTGAAGATACCAAAGAATGACTGAAACTAGATATACTCCAATCTCTTAGGAAGAAAACATTTCAATTATATAAATGAGCTTAAGCAGATCAAATAACCAATGTGCTCAGTTTTTGGTTGGAAGAAAAACATAATTAACTGGAATAAAACAAGAAGGCAAAAATAATTAGAATATCTTGCTGCACATTCTTTTATGCGAAAAATAAAACATAAAATGAGTCTTCATACATCAGGTATTTTCTTCTTAAGTGCCTAGTATTGCAGGACAATTGGCAAAATAAAATCAGCATAGAAAAGGCTGTTCTTGAAATATATTAAATATATTAAATAGTAGAAATTTATCAGAATGGCTTTCTTTAATCTAAGTTCTGAATCAGGAAAATGTTATAAATAAAATTGGACTCCTAAATAAAACCTGAATTAGAATTTCACTCTGCAGCTCCTTTGAGATGTTAGTCTTCTCCTTCTTTATCTAGTCCTTCATTCAGAACAGTCGGTTCTTCTCAATGACATGAGAAAAATAATTGATTAACAAAGATGCATTGTGAAATGTGGTTGGCTTGATTCTTCTGCTTTCTAGAACAGTTATTGAATGACAGTCTCTTTCTTTGAAGTAGCAAGTTTAAATCACTTGCTTTTTACACAATTATTGATACTTTTCCACCTATATTTTTATGCTATTCATTTTTTAACTTTGTGTTCCTTTTTTTCTGCTTTATTTGCATTGCTGTTGAGGTGTTAATATGTTGATGATGATCCATCTGGGCACAGTTTTCTTTGAGTTTACTATATTTGAGGTTTGCTAGCTTTTTGAGTCTGAATATTTGAGTCACCAATTCTTGAAAGATTAGGGGCATTATTTCATTATTATTTTTTTTCTTCACCAATCTCCATCTCCTCCATTTCTGGATCTTCCAATGAGAAAAATAGTATATGTTTTGATATTATCTCTGAGGTTCCTTTTCTGGTCTTTATGTTCTTCAGATTGAAAAATTTTCTGTGGATCTATGCTCAAGTAAATTGATTTTTTCTTTCTTATTTCCATACTACTGAAAAGTCAATAAATTTTTATTTCCAATATTGCTTTTTTAAAAATTTCTATTGTGTTTACTTTACTACTTCTTATACTTTCTACTGCTGTTAGAAACCTTTTTTTTTCCTACATATTGGCATGAAGTTTCTCCTTCCCACATAGAACACAGTTACAATGGTTGCTTTTAAAGTACTGATTAAAAATTTTAGGCCTTGGATGCCACATGCTCTGGCACGTGCCTGTGATCTCAAAGACACAAAAGGATGAGGAAGGAGGATCACAAATTTGGGGCCAGCCTTAGCAACTTAGTGAGGCCCTGTTTCAAAACAACAACAATAACAATAAATAAATAAAAAGAACTGGGGCTGTGGTTCTGTGGTTAAGTGGCCTTAGGGTTCAATCCCTGTTGTAATAATAATAATAATAATAATAATAATAATAATAATAATAATTTTAGCCGTTGGATAAGTTTGGTTTAAGATATTCTTAATTGCATTTCCCTTGGCTATATCTAGCTGGTTGTTTTTATGTCAAGTCCATTTTTATTGTTTCCTGGATACTTTGATTATGTATTGGTAAGATTTCAGGTCCAGTTATATCATTTGGAGAAGGTTGTGATTGTTATTATTGTTGTTTCAGTAAACCATCTTTCCCTTTGTGTTCAGATCTGAAATTTGGTCTTGCCTTTGTGGACAGGGTTACTAATGTGAGTTCCCTTTTCAAAGCAATTGCCACTGAAGTGTAACTTTTTGAGTAGAAAACAGTGTGGAGAAAATTAAAATAGATTTTAAAAAGAAAACATAAACAAAGATGCCTTTTACACTCTGCTGCTGCTGAGTTTGTGTTTTCCTGGTCTTCTGGCCAGGAAGTCAAGCTTTCTCTTAATGATTTTACTTTTGCTGAGCAACCTCAAGGTGAAGTATTAACCTTGAAGAGTCCTAGTTGGAATATAGCATATACAATCACGTGACACCAAAGCTCATGTCCTTATGCATTCCTTATCTTGCTTGACTTGACTGTGGTTCTGACATTGCTGACTGCTCCTTCCTCAAAATGACTTTCTGTCCATGGTTGCTAATCTTGCTTATACTTCTGAAATTTTCATTTGAGATGCTTTCTTCCTCCACTGGTAGCTTCTAAGTTCATTATCTCACATGTTCTCCCTAATGAATTTCAGCAGGGGGAAGATATTCAAAAAAATATTAACAAGTCAAAAAACAGAACAAAATATTGCATAGAATTTTCCAAAGCAAGGAACATGTTGTTTTAATAAACCCTTAAGTGTATATTTTTTAACTGGTTCTTTTTAGTTATACATCACTGTAGAATCTATTTTGATGTATTAATACAAGCATGGAATATATCTTATTCTAGGCCGGATTCAGTCTTATGGATATATATGATGTTGAGATTTATTGTGGTGTATTCATATATGTAGAAGGAAATGTCAGATTCATTTTACTATATTTCCTATTTCTACAACTCTTCTCTCCCCTTCATTTCTTTGTCTAATCTACTGAAATTCTATGTACCCTGCCTTATTGTGGGTTAGCAGCTCCCTATCAGAGAAAACATTCATCCATTGTTTTGGGGGGACTTGCTTATTTCACTTAGCATGATACTCTCCAGATCCATCCATCACTGGTGAATGTCAAAAAGTCATTCTTTTTTATGGGTGAATAATATTCCATTGTGTATATATACCACAATTTCTTTATCAGTTCATCTGTTTATGAGCATCTAGGTTGGTTCCATAGCTTAACTATTGTGAATTGTGCTTCTATACACATTGATGTGACTGCATCACTGTAGTATGCTAATTTTAACTCCTTTGGATATACACCAAAGAATCAGATAACTGGGTCAAATGGTAGTTCTGTTCCTAGTGTTTTCAGGAATGTCCATATTATTTCCAGAGTGTAGGTATATCTTTAATAGGATGCAATATTCATAGAACACAGCCAACCATTTGTCCTGTGAAGTTGTAAAGTGCTCCAAGGAATAGTAAGAGGTTCAAAGTTAAATGTGAAAGGAGTCTCTCTAGTTACAGTCTCAATAGATTAATAATAAAATTAAACTTAAAACATTTTAGAACAGTGGCAGAATTAATTGCTTTTTATCTGTTTTTAAACAGCTAAATTAAGTGTATTCCAGAATTCTGCATGAAATGAATCCTCCACTCATAACATTGTTAGATATATTAAATAACGTGACTTAAAAATGATTATTTGTATCTGAAATGGAATTGTTGAAATACAAGTTTTATTTTCCACTCAAAGAAAATTTTATTTAACCCTCTACAGAATAATATTTTTTTCTTATTTTCTTCACAAGATGCAAACATGAGGATGGAAAATAGGTGACTTACAAAAATCCAGATTTTGTGTAAGTTATTGGAAAAGTACATTTTGTAAGAAAATAAATGGACACTGCTACTTATTTTACATTTTGGAGAACTGAGAGGAAATGAATGATCATGTTAATAAGTGTGCATTTTTAAGCAATTAGAGAATTTGAGACCTATAAATATTTCAGAGTTCTTTCTGCAAAAGCTTATAATATTTTCACAATGTCTCTATTCAACTACACCTCAGAATTCTGCACAATCTCTTGCTTTCCTCTTAAAGATGGTGGATGGTGAGGGTAATTACCAATAGACAATTATCCTTAAGTGAACATTTCCAAGTGTATTATTAGTTGAGAGGGCAATTTCCATTCCATTTGAGTGAATTTAGATAGCTGAATCTTGCTGGAAGGAGAGATTTATTTTTCTAAAAGCAACTACTTAACAGCAGGCATGCCAGTCATTTTTTATATGTGTAGCTTACAATTCTAAATGCGTGTTCTCAAAGGAAGCATTCTTAAACGGACAGGACGTTCACAGCAAGAAAATGCACATTAAAGGCAAGTGCACATTGTGATATGCAATTTAGACTTGTTTTGAAGGTACATTCTGAAATACTTGAAGAATAGTGTAGGTATGATTTCCATAAAAAAAAAAATCTGGTTTAATATTAGAAGTCAGGTCCAAATGCATGTGCCCAAACATAAGGATGTTTTATGCATTCTCATAATAAGGGTGATAATGGGACACATCACTGTAATTATACACCCTCATCACTCCGAAAATGCATGATGTGATGAGAGATAGATAAATGAATTGGCCTTTTCAACATTCTATTGACTATTGTAGTAGTTAAAACGACTAATCACAAAGATCAGAAACAAAGTTGAATTTTGTTCTTGTCTCAACTAAATCCAAAGTTTCAAAGGTGAGCAGTTTAGTATAAGTATAATAAGGCTGATTTATTTTATGATTTTGTTCTTTATCCTGAGCCAAAGACTTTCATTCCAATTATCACCTAGAGCCCAGTATGGCATCTGAACTCCAGTCATCTGAATCAATGAGGAAAAAATGAGGAGATGGGCTGGGCACAGTGGCACAGGCTTGTAATCCCTGCTATTCTAGAGGTTAAGGCGGGAGGATCACAATTTGGAAGCCAACTGGGCAACTTAGTGAGACCCTGTCTCAAAATAAAAATAAATAAATAAATAAAAAGCTGGGAATGTATCTCGGTGGTAGAGAACTCCTTAGTTCATTTCAAAGTATTTCAAAAAATTAAAAAAGAATGAGGAGATGGAAGGTACAGAATTGTGCCAGTTTCTTTCCTCCTTTCAATGAACTTTTCTAGATATTGCATTCAAACGTTCTTCTTTAGTGTCACTAATCAGATGTATTCTCAACTACACCTAGCTATGAAAAGACTGGGAAATGAAGTTTTTGAGCTAGGAATATTCCTTCTCATACATTTTAGTGGTCTATTGTTTGGGGGAAAAATAAATGGACATTGAGTTTCTAAAATTATAACAAAAGCCAACTGCAATGAGCAATCTTTGCCATAGGAAGATTGCGGGAGATACAAAATGCTGTGTTCCTTCAGTCTTTCATTCATTCATTACTCATCCTCTCAATAATACTTATTAACTCTCAAATATAACCAAGTACTATGCTCAATGAAAACACAGGGACAAATTCCTTTAAAAAATGTATAATATTGCTTTAAACAGATGATTATAATAAAATATGGCATCATATTTGTAATAGAGATAAGTACAGGTTGCTGAATTAATTCATTCATTCACTTTGTATTTCTGAAATATCTACTCATTGCCAATAAAGTCAGAACTTATTATATTTTATAATGTTCCATGAATAAGACTGAGCCTTCACTTTTGCAAATAACATCAAGTAAAGCATCAAGCATTATTATTATCATGGTTTTATTTTTCTTCTTTATTTTAAATTCTAATAATGATATTTTACCCCAAAAATAATTGGAATAGAATCTCTTGGATGAGATTCCAGAAAGAAATGTGGATACAACTTTGTCTGAAAAAAAAAAATATATATATATATATATTTTTTTTATTGGAATCTATATATCCATATATAGAGAGATTCAAACAAAGATGTGTATATATAAAAATGCGTAATACATATCTTTATATATATACATATACATATACATATTACATTTTCTTGGAATATATTTTCTGGAGAATATATATATATATATATATATATAATTTATATATAATATAATTTTCTGGAGAATATATATGTATATTCTCCAGAAAATTCTAATTAGCACATAAGATGAGGTCTACTTACCTAGAGCAGTAATTCTTAATCCAAGGCAAAATTTGCCCCTACGGACATTTGACACTGTCTGGAGACAAATTTGGGATGCCCCAACTGTAACTGGGAGTGAATGATACCTAATCTGGTTTTTAGAGGTCAGGGATTATGCTGAAGACCCAAGAATGCACAGGGCGGCATCCCGCTAAAAATCTAAAAATCGTCCAATTCAAAAATACCAACACATGTAGTGCTGAGTGGAAAGGGTCAAATTGACAAGTGACGTTGATCACAGAGCACCTCTATACTTCAGTGGAGGAAGTCCTAGATGTGACTGGGCTATTAGAAGGTGCACCACCTATATGGAATGTGACATTGTTAGAAGAAGTGAAGCCTGACAGGAGTTAGCCAGCTTCAAGTATGAGGAGGGGCATAAAAGGTAAGATATAAAAGTGTTAGAGGCCAGAGAACAGTGTTTCTGTAGGTCAAAAGATGTAAGAGAATGAAGTGTCATGACTTAGAAAAGGGTTACTTACTGGTAAGGGGAGGGATGACCTGTGGGAAGGAGGATTTGAGGGAAGAAAAGCTAGAATTGACAAGATGGACATTCTTGGACTTAGTGCAGGAGTTCCTTTGAGTTTCTTGATGACATAGTCAAAAAGCAACCATCAGGATGACAAGAACATGAACAGTTCATCACTGATAGATTTTCCACTGTGGTAAAAGTCAATAGGAATTTCCTCTTAACAACTCCTATGTCCGTGTCTCTCTTCTGACAAAACATCTTTTATAGTGTATCAGATCCACATTTTCAAATACTTTTCTTTAGCATTTTCTGGTGCTTTGAATACAACTTTCATAATGATGTCAACAGTAATAGCTCACATCATTAAACTATTTATAAAGTGATGAATTCTCAATTCATATAACATTATTTAATCTTCACACACAAAAATTTATAATTAGTGTTAGAAAGTTTACATAATTTTGTCAAGTTCATAAGTCTAAACATGAATACCACTCCCAAAGTATCAGCAATCAAGAACTTAATTACATTGCCTCCTAGTCCATGAAGCAGAAGCTTAGGACTATATAACCCTAAAACAATTTTAATAAATCTATGTAGTTTCACTTTCTTTAGAAAAACACCCCCCAAAATCCATTATTAGTTACAAAGTAGAGACATTGCTGTTTCCTGGTATTATTTTTCATAATTAAATTCAACTAATGCAACTCCAGTAGCTTTCAGGATTAATGTTCCAAAGAATTTCATTCAGGGACTCTATTATTCCTCATGAAAGATATGTCTCTTCCCCTTTTTAAACTCTGATATGTTTTTCTTTTCAGCCCTAAAATCATCTTATTTAATGAACCTGTCCAAATAAAATGGTTATATCAGACCAATATTTTTTTAAAAATCCTCTTTTTAAAATCTGTTTTATAGATGGTCACAATTTCTTAAATAAAGAAAACTATATTTTTACTTAATTTGCCTCTAAGATTATTTTTAAAAGATTAACAAGGAACTCCTCTTTTCAACACCACAATAAGTTGCTTTAGTTTACTTGAAATCAATCTTAAGAATCTTTTTCATTTAAATAGGTGGTTATTTAGTGAGTGTTTACATTCAGAAATCCACATTCCAAATACTGACTTAATAGGAAAAAAATTTAAAAACTTACCTTTTGGGTCAAAGAGCAACTAATCTAGCATTTAAGGATTCCAACATGAAAAATATATAATTTTTAAGATACATAGAAATTAACCAAAATGTTTAGAAGCATAATATGGGAAAATTAAAAAATAAGGGTGTCATCTTCCAGAAAAAAAAAAGAAAAGAAGCCAGAACACAACAACAAAAATTTAAGAAGTTTTCAGAACAGAGATGAAGTTTAAAATTATCATTATATTAAGACTCATGATACTATGCATTTGCCAAAACCCATGTAAATCTAAAACACAACATGCTTACCAAAAGACCAGCAAATTAAAAAAAAGTAGTTAGGAGATCAGCTATGTCAAGGAGTGTA
Source organism: Ictidomys tridecemlineatus (assembly GCF_052094955.1). NCBI lineage: Eukaryota > Metazoa > Chordata > Mammalia > Rodentia > Sciuridae > Ictidomys > Ictidomys tridecemlineatus. The sequence continues at coordinate 168,003,285 of NC_135482.1, forward strand.
GAATGCAATGAAACAAACTGAATATATTACAAATGTGTGGGTCAACCATACTGGTCAAGGAATGAAGTTTGCCTTTAGGAGCTGGGAAGGGTAAGAAAATGAAAAATTTCACAGAGACTCTAGAAACAGACATAGCCCTGTGAATACCTTTATATTAATCCATTGAGTCCCATTTCAAGCTTTTGAAGTCTAGAGCTAGAATAAATTTGTGCTTTTTTAAACTCACTACATTTATAGAAATTTGTTACAGCAGCAATAGGAAATGTATGTCAAATATGTATATGTTTTCTTATTTTGACAGCCTAAATGACCTGGCAACCACCACAGCCCACTAGCAATGGGTATACATAGTGCTCTGAGGTTGTTTCCTAATACCACCCTTAAATAAGTAACTATGGCCATTTGAAGAAACACCTGATTCTAGGGTTGGGTCAGAAAATATGCAAAATGAGCCAGGTGAATTTACAGCACCAGACAATGAAATGCTCTAAAGGGAAAAGACCCCACAATTATGGAAATGAGACAAAGAAACTCAGAGTCAACTGAAAAGAGCTCATGGTGGCCAAAGTGTAACAACTTGAACTACAAAATAATAAGATGCTGAATTATAATGCAAAAATGTAAACTAATTATCCATGAGTGCATATAAAATAAATAAATGACTAAATAAATAGGAGAGAAGAGATAAATCTTCTGGGGAGAATTTCAAATAATTTATTTCAAAATTCTACTCTCAAAGAACTGCAGGGTCACTTCCAATTCGTTAGTTGTGGAGTATATGTAATAGCTACCATTGAGGAATTACAGTGTGGAGAGGGGAGAGATAGTTAAGGGGTAACTCTACAGTGTGGATACACCTTATTAGCAGGTGATCAAGATTGACATCTTCAATGACAAGTTATGTTAATTGTATGGACCCTTCATGTGATGTGATGGGATTTGTACTTTACTCACAACCTCAACCCTATTTATGAGAAAATATTAGACAAATTTTCATTTTGTTAGAAATGAAATGGAGCAAATTTTAGTCCATGCATGTATGAATATGTCAAAATGAACCTACTATAATGTTTAGCTACAGTGCACTAATAATATTAAGATTTTTAAAAATCATGGTTGAGGAGCATGCTACAAAATATCTGACCAGTTGCTATAGTTTGAATTTATATGACTGCCATAAGTTTCTGTTCTAAATATGGTTCTCAGGCTGGTGCTATATGGAGTTAGTGCAAACCTTTAAGACTTGGGGCCTAGTAGGATACCCTTGAAGTAGATATCACAACCCTGGTCCCCTTGCTTCCTCTCACTTTTGCTTTCCCGCCAACATCATGTACTGGCCCCAGGCCCAAGAGCAATAGAACCTGCTAACTGTGAATGGAAATCTCTGAAACCATGAGTAAAAATAAAGCTTTCAACTTTTTAAGTTGATTATCTCAGTTATTTTGTTATATCTATGGAAAGCTGACTAACATACACATCCACTTCCAAACTATAAAGGTAATCAAATAAAAGCACAAGCCAACACTGAGGAGCCTACAAAGACTTGATGACTAAATATAATGTGATATCCTCTATGAGATCTGGTATAGAAAATGGATATTAAATAAAAATGACCACTTTAATTAGTAATAGTATGTCAATAAATGTTCATTTTTTTCATAGAGACCAATGCATAATATTAATGTGAGCAGTTAACAGTTAGTTACACTGCTAAAATTGGGAAATGAAAGAGAAAACAGACATTCTAACATTGTAACATGAGTCACAGTGTAACTATAAAAAGTTGTGTGTTTCTTAAAACTTAGAATTGTTGGATGAGTAGAGAATAGACAGTGTAAAGTTTAGGGTGAGAAAATAAGGCTAGGGATATTGAGGCATGCCTTGATTTTGAAATGTCTCAGATAACGAAAAATCAGTATCTATATCAGGAATTAATTCAGTTTATTAAAATGATTGCCACATGATGAAACTTACCTTTAAAGCTGAGGAATTCTGGTAGCAATGTGAAGGATAAACCAAGAAAAGGAAGATGAGAGAAGGTACTAGGAACTCAGAAGATGCATATTTTGAAGTCTCTTTCACCATTATTTGGTGAAATCCAGGTGTGTTAAAAACTATAGAGCAGGGGTTCCCAGTGTTGGAGGGATATCAGAATGATCTGGGGAATTTGCTCACTGTTCATCATATCAGATCCTATTCAAACAGAATGGCATGTGGAATCAGAGGTAGGGCCAAGAAATGCAGCACATGCCTCTGCAGCATATGCTTCCGAAAATTTAGAATTTTTTAAAAAGGGGGGAATGCGAAGATTCCCACTTGAGAAATACGCTATTGTTTGTTTTACTAACTCAAAAGAAGAGAAAACAGCAAAAACAAACAAGCAAAAATGTGATGTGTTAAATACAACTCAATGAAGGCTCTGTTTGTAGTGCTAATCTATTTTTAAATTTATTTTCTTCAAAAATAAGAAATATAACCCATACAATTATTATCTAACATATCATCCTAGAAAAATGGGCCAAATCCATCAACATGTAAGGTCTTTTATGTTGATTGAAGTACCATTGTGCTATGTATATTGAGTATTTTTATGTACATGTCATATTGTATAGTATGAAAATGGAATGAGGAAGCTATTTTCATATCGACTCAAATATTCTAAGCCACAAACCAGAAGCCAATTTCTTGCTTAAAATAAAGGATGTATTTGGATTTCAAATATAAATGCATCTGAAGTGGTTTCTAAAAGCTAATGTCATGAGATAGTTCATTTGTACTTTGTTAATGTACAACTCTAATGACATCTGCAATTTTAAATGCATTAAGCTGTGTTTGACAACTTCCTTGTGTACATATTCCAGCTCTGAAATTTAATTGAAGCTCAATAATGTGTATATTTCTTTTTTGTTCAATTACTCTATTATGTAGATCTAATGTGCAGACAGATCAAAGTTGTATTTGAACATGGCTTCTCTCACTTGAAAGTAGAATTGTCTTGTTTATGCTGGGAGAGACTTTCTAAATGGAATAACATTTAAGAAAAAAATCACAGTCTCTATTATTTAGAATTGAGATCTGTGAAAAGCTAATTTAAATTTAAAAAATGCTTCACATGTACTATTTAGGAGCAAAGTGCATGTTAGAATCCTAGAAATCATCCATTCCAATCCCTTCACTTTACAAATAAAGCTGATACTGTACAGATAAGCAAAGTGTATTCCTTTGCATGATCCTGTTAGTGACAGAATGATAACTTGATAACTGTAAGCCATATATTAAAAAACCCTACAAAGTTTCTAGGTTAGGAAAGAAGTTAAATTTTTTTAAAAGTTCAAAAAATTAAAATACCTGATTTTTTTTATATTTTATAAAGTCTGCTAGTGATATTTCCATCTATGGGGGTTGGACACCATCAACTTGTTTAGCCTGAAACTTTATTTACTGGAATATGCTTCTCTCTAGGATTTCAGATCAGAGTTGTCTAAAACAAATGTGATAGGAAGAAGTGAAGAAACAGGCATGGTCATGGTTAGATGCAGAGACAAGATCAGAGTTTTGGTAGATTCTACCTTGTCTTTATTCCCCTCTGCTTCACATCCACCTAGTTTTCCTAGTGACTGGCCCTGATGACTAATCATGTCTCCCAGGGTCTGAATAATCATGAAATAAAGGCTGCAGAGCATTTGAGGATGAAACTTATATGCCAGGAACTTTTGATGGGGCCAGTATGAAATTGACTTGTGCATTGAGTTTTGGACCATATTATTAGTTTTCTTTACTTCATATTAATATCTACTTTAGAACAGTTTCTGCAAGTTGGCTATCCACTTGTTGCTAGGTGTGGTAGAATCATCATTTTCTAGGAAGAATTATAAAGACATCCTTCTATTTTCAAGGACTACTCCACCCAACATCAAAGATGTGATGGTGCACTGAAATCTACCTTCCACTTTTTCATAGTAAAAAAATTAGAGCTGGTCTGAGGCTATAATTCATCTCTTAGTATCTCCTGTAATTGATTGTGGTCATATCAACACGCTGTTACTAATGGCATATGAGCACAGGGAATGTAGGTCCTTTCTGGGGCAAGGTAAGAGCATGCAGATGCCTATATCACAAATTCCTCTGGAGGCCTTCTTTCCTGGATGGAGTGGTGACCAGCAAAGCCTACTCAGGAGACGTGCATCCAGATACCAGATACATCATTGGCATGGATCTCTGAATGAATATGCATTTTCCACCCCCCTCAGACACTCATCTCCTTTTTATAAGAGAGAATAATGAACTCTGACATTGCCTGAGTTTTTGTTTTTTTAAGACTGTGTTACACAAGCTTAACATATCCTGGTTAAATCTGAAAATAAAAGCTCCATTTGGTTAAGTGACAGGGAACCATATTTATAATGACTATAAAGGTTCAAAATATAATTAGAAGAAGCTCACTAATTAAGCCTTAATACAAGAAATTATGCTTGCACAGAAATAATGTTCTTAAGAAAGAAAAATTTCAAAATGCTTCAAATTAGAGATCAACAAATTATACACTACCCACTCACCAATTCAGACACACAGCCTGGCTTTGTAAATAAAATTTTATTGGAACACAGCTAGTTTACTTCATTGAATTATTATTTATGGCTGTATTTATACTAGAGTATTGGATATAGATAATTGTTGCAGAAACTGGATGGTATACAATACCCACAATTTTATTATGTGGTTCTTTGTGAAAACATTTGCTTCCCAGAGATTTATATGAACAGAGATATGCCCAAACAAAAAAGTTTTATCTTTGAAAAATTGGTGTTTTTCATTGAAGAGTTGAGGTTTTAAAGACCAAGTTGCATCTGTATGAAACATATAAAAGGAAAAGGAATATCAGAATATCATTGACTTATACTCCACATTTGTCTAGACAATAATATTTTAGATATGACCCTGAAAGTTTGAGCAACAAAATAAAAAAAAATTTTAAATGGGATTGCATCAAAATAAAAATATTCTGCAGAGCAAATGAAACAATTAACAAAGTAAAAATACAGCCTGAATATTGGGGAAAAATGTTTGCAGATCACACATCTGATAAGGGATAATATTCAAATTGTTTAAGAGACTCAAATAACTTAATAGTAAGGAAATAAACAACCTATTTATCAGGCAGAGGACCTGAACAGACATGTCACAAAAGAAGATGTCTCTAGGTACATTAAAAAGACACTCAAGATCACTAATCATTAGGGGATATGAATGAAAACCACACTGAAATATCACCTCACACCTGTTAGAATGCCTATTATGAAAAAGACAAAAGATAACAAGTGTTGATAACGATGTGGAGAAAAGAGAACTCTTGTACATTTTTGGTGGGGTATAAATTAGTATTGGAATTAAGGAAAATGGTATGGAAGTTGCTTCAAAATAAAAATAATAAAATTATCATATGATCCAGAGATCCCACACCTGAATATATATCCAGTAGAACTGAAATTAAATGTTAAAGAGATATCTGGACTCCCATGTTCATTGCAGTGTTATTTATGAGAACCACATGCACTGTGGCATTATTCATTTAGATTTTCATTAACAACATGGATAAAGAAAATATGGCATATGCATAAAATGGAATACTATTTATCCTTTAAAAGGAAAGTAAATTTTGTCATTTATGTGAATGAACCTGGAGGATATTATGTTAAGAGAATTAAGCCAGGCACAGAAAGACAAATGCCACACATTCTTACTCATAGGTGAAATCTTACAGAAACCCTTAGAAGAATGGAGTAGAATGGTGAATATCAGAGCATGGTGAGGGTGGAAATGCTCATTGTTGGTCAAAATGTACCACATTTCAGATAGGAGGAGTAAGTTTTGAGATCTATTGCACAGCAGGGTAACAAGGAAAAGAATAATAAAGGGTGGGGGATAAGAAAATGATGTGGCAGCTTAATAGTTACCAGGCTAGAGGGAGTTGTTGGGAAACAAAGAAACTCAGAAGAATAAAATGAATATTTTAAGGAGGAAAATAAAAGTACTTCCTTGAAAGAATGGAAAATCCACAACATTTTTGAAAATTTCTTTAAAGATGTGAAAGAGACTCCACAGTCAGCAAACAGAGGAAACATAATTGATATTTGAATAAATAGATCAAAATGGAAGATGTAGCTATGTGTGCATATATAATATGCATGCCCCTTGATCTATCCATCTGTACTTATATATGTATTAATTTGTCTGTCATTTCTAAATATACCCATTACAAAGACCTGGTAGCAATGAGCACAATTTGCCTCCAAATCACTTTTTAGATATCATTCTCCACTAAATGAAGGCAAGATTCTTTGGAGACAATATTTATTCTAGCTTGGGGTTCGGAAGATAAATTTAAAATGAACCTCCAAATCTTGATGTGTCAGAAACTAAGCAAGTTATTTAAGAATATTCGGAACATGGAAAATGAATGGCAGCCAGGTTGAAGGTACTTCTACTGCTAACTATGGGATCACTTGCATGTCAAAATAAATAATTACAACAACAGGTTATATCAGCTAGAAAGGATATTTAAATCAAAACTCACTTAAATACATGAATCCATAATCTCATTAATAAAAAATACATACATAAACAAAGGGAGATGGAAATCTCTTCCTTACCCTCTCCTTCCAACCAACAAATGAAAAAAGATGCTAATATTAGAAAGCAATGGTCATCATTGGTTGAGACAGTAATCATCAGTGAGTGTTGAAAATCTAATGAAAAATAGGATATTTCCATGGGTTCAAATTTTATCCCCACAAAGCATTTCTTAACTACAAAGAGGAAAAGATTAACTTTACAGTAGAGAAACTTGTCAGGTATCACTTTACCAGTTTTCAAGATAAATGTGACAGGTAATGGAAGAAGTCATTGTCATGTGCAATGAAAGACTCGGTTGTGGACATGGCTTCTCTTTATCACCTTTGTAGTGTTTCTGATAAAAATTTATAACCTGAATCTAACATAAGGAAACGTCAGAAATATTCAAAACAAAAGAAATAAAGGAAAGTAAGATTCTTTTCTATCTTAAAGAAGACTTAAAAAAAAACAAGTAACAAGATTTCAAATTACAAAAAGAGGGTTAGATTTACTCTCCCACATAGAACAACTAAATAAATGACATTTAAGAAATAGTGACCATCGCTCGGCATAGTGGTGCATGCCTATAATCCCAGTGACTAGGGAGGCTAAGGCACGAGGATCATGAGTTCAAAGCCAGCTTCAGCAAGGGCAAGGCACTAAGCAACTCAGTGAGACCCTGTCTCTAAAATAAAAAACAGGGCTGGAAATGTGGTTCAGTGGTTGAGTGCCCCTGAGTTCAACCCCTGGTACCCCAAAAAAGAAAAGAAAAATATTGGCTATCAAGGTACTGAATAAGAAAAATAAAAACACTGATTCATGATAGAAGAGAAATAAAAAAAAAGGAATGGCTTTGATGAACAAGCTTACTGCCCAGAGAAAAATTTCAGGTTACAGTACAGAGAGGGAGCAGACTGAATAGTTTGGAGGGCCCCCCTGTACTGAGAGATGAAATGGGGACCCCAGGAAGAATGAGGTGGTGTGAGTTTGCAAGGCAGTTGATCAGACGAGAGAGAGAGTCACATATAAAGACAAGCCCAGAGGTCTGCAAAAATCTTCCTCAATATTCAGTTAAGTACTAATCAGCATGTGCTTATGAGGAAATTACCCAAGAATGGAGAAAGAACCGCTCTGAAAGATTAATGAAAAAAAAAGTACCACAGGAATGGGAAAAGTATCTATTCCCAGTAGCCATGGATCATTAAATTACTAAATGCAGTCTTGCTTAGCAGTGGGAAAAATTTTAACTTAGACTAAATGCAATTCTGTGGTATGTATGTACAAATATGTAACAGGGAATCCACAATTCTATATATACCATTTAAAAAAATAAGTAGCAATACAAATACAGACCATTGTTTCCAAGGAGCTTAAGTGCATCCCAGACAAAGCTCAGGAATATTTATAGAAAAACAAACTCTATGCAAAAAGGCCATGAGGTAAATATCCCCGAAATCTTGTTGGCATCTAATCAGAAATTAATAGCTTTTAAAATAAGCAGGAAAATAAAACACATATTGAGATAATCAGACTAATCAAAAGAAGGAAATAGACAAAGATGTTGCATCAAATATGAATGTATTCCATTCACTCAAGGAATGGAGGGAACATTGAATGAAAAATGTCCCGTCAGCATATTGACTTCCCACTCCCCCTTACTAGTCATCCTGATTTTCTGTTGGGTGAACAGAGCAAATCTAAAACACTTTTTAAAATGCAGATCATATGTTGAGGTGAAATTTTTTTACCCAGTTTAAATTTCTGACTATTGTGTGCCCAGGAGATAAAGTCACTTAAGGTAAATTTTATATGGGAAGAAGGCTTTATCTCTTTCTCTTCTGGTTCAATTATTGCTCCCTATAGTAATAACCACCATTCATTGAATATTTACTGTGTGTCAAATGTTGTACTTAATGCTCTTTAAAGTAAACTTATTTAAACTTCACAATGCCTTTATGAGATTTATATACTTATAATTACCTCTTTTCTAGATAAGGAAACAGGCTTACAGAAGTTGGGACTTACCCAAGTCAATATAAAATCCATGTTTTTAGCTGTAGTGTTATCGGTCTAGTATATGCCTTTAACAGCTCAGTAACTCTGTCCTTTAGGCTTGAGTATTTGAAGAATAAGCCTCAGTAATGGCCTAATGTTTGCTTCCTTTATCTGCCAAGTATTTCCACTAGGAGCATATCCTATAATGCCACAGTCTGGCTGGGCACAATTCAGGAGCCACTTGTCAAAAGAAATGAACTTTATTTTTAGAACCACACAGGCCAAACAAAACAGCTCCTCAGGAAAAACCCTCAGAGCCCAGCTGCCACCACCGGCTTCCCACAAGCCTCTCTCTCAACCACAAGCCTCACCACCTCCCACAATCCTCCTGCTCTTGAGGCCGATTGGCTGGGTCGCATGGGCAGAGCCAAAAAAGTCCCCCAATGAACAGCTCCCTGGTCTGAAAGGGCAGGGAAACAGCCCAATGAGCATCACCACAGAGGAGCCAATCAGCTAGATGTTGCTGGGGCCTCTGTGAGCCAATCATCAGCTGGCAGCTGGAAGTTTGCTGGGGCCCCTTGGGCTGTGGCTCTCTACACTATAAGATGACAAGATTTTCTGCTTAGGGAAAATACTCTACCCAGATCAGAAGTGGGGAATCTACATGATATGAGAATCTATGAATAGGTGGCAGGATAGCAATTATGTATTGGTGAGAAGGATACAAGTGCTATCTGAATATCCCTCAGTGAATAAGTTCTTACATTTCAATGTCCTTTCCCCTAGGAAATTAGAATGTTAACTTCACCCAGAACACATAGTTTATTTTTGTTGTTACTGTCTGCTATCACCACTTCGTCTGCCTCTTCACTTTCTGAATTTCTTCACTCCCAGAAAGAACAAAGACGCCCTCTCTTAACCTGAATCTCTACTGAAGTCCTAATCAGCAAGCACAGTTGACATGGATATAAGCTCAGATTTGATCTAAGGTATAACCTCAATTAGCATTGGGTCTACCCTTCCCTGTAACAGAAACTGTTCTGCTGGAGTAGTCCATAGTCTAGGGAAGGATCAAAGCCAAGGTTTGGTATGAGAAAAGCTCTTGACCCTTGTTAAGCCCCAAAGATATAGTACCAAGAAGACAGATTCCAGAATACACAAAAGAGACCAGGAAGGAGATCTCTATCTTTAAATATCCTATACACTATGTTGAATTATCTTCATGATGATTCTGTAAAGTCTAATAATACCGTTCATTATGATATACTATAAATTCATTATGGGTAAGATTATAAGCAAAAGATGAGAGGGTACTGGTATGAAGATTATTATTAAAGTTTGCACCAGTCAAAAAATAGGAACTTTGGAGTAGTATTCATTTCTTAATGAGAATACTCCCAGGTTCTTTTATAACTAAGTAATTATAGATGCATGCAAGACAGTAAACCATACATGTTTTATCCCTGCTTTGGAATCAGACATACCTGGCTTGAATCCAGATCCTACCATTTATAAGCATGTGCCTTTGAATGAATTATATAACAAATTTAAGCCTCAATTACCACACCTTTAAAATGGGTGCTATAGGAAAAGGGTGTTTGTTAGACTAGAAAAGTGTTTATCATAGTGACTGGCATATGGTAAGAGTTCAATAAAATTAGAGCCATCAGCATTAGATTAGTTTTCAGGTTAACAGTCTTCATAAGCCAATCCATGATGCTGCTTCTTTTTGTTAAAAATAAAACATTTATGAATAGAAAAGAAAAATATATCAAATAGACTGAAAGTAGCAATGATTCGATTAAAACACAAGTAAGGCTGAATAGTTTATAATTATTAGTTACTAAGTTAACAATTCATTACATTCAAAGGCCTCTGGGGAAATTAAGTATTTCAAATTAGCAAAGGACCATAAACTCTTGGAGAGAGAAAAAAGAGTACATTAAAGATAAGCAATTACATAAAGGGTTTTCTTTTCTCAATATCATGCTTCTGTTCTATGCAATCATTTTGTGTTATTGGATTTCCATTAATACCGTTCTCAAATAAGTCATCCCAAGAAGCTTACTAAGCCATTTTTACTAGATAGTGTTGAAGCCTTCATGCTATCAAAACCACGAATTTCTTCTGTGACCTTCATAATTATTGTGATCGTCCCCAAACCTAAATACATAAATACTTGGATGTATTTTTTACATTTTGTTAAATGTTAATGGGATTTAATTAAAATACACATATCATTTAAGACCATTTAAAAGTAACCCATGAACTGAGTGGACTAGAAACTTCATAATGTTTGATTCGCTTAGAAACAATAAAATGTTTTTTTTTTACTTTTTAATGTTTTTTAAAATTTTCTTTAATTTTTAATTTTTTTTAGATAAATGAATAAGTAAGCCTGTTCTGGAAACCTTACTTTCACTATGGAAGGCTGCCTCCCTTCCTGGGCCATGAGGCAGGTCTCCGTAAAGCTCAGTCCATGTACTTTTTGTCAGACTCAGAATGTTCTCCTGTCAATAAAGAGTTTTAGAATAGAATTGAAACTGACTTAAAAGAAATTTTTAAAAGGCCAGAATATCTCTTTGATTTATATTGTAAATCTCAAAGTCTGAATTATTTAGGTCAAAGTCAGATTAGCCAAATGCACTTCACCTGGAATGCTGTCAAATGGAGATGAGAAGATAGCCTATGGGTCTTCAGTACCCAGTCCTCTGTGTAACTTTTATTTCATAAATACTTGGCATTTTATGACATTGGCATATGAAAACTGATTTTTTTTTTACTTAACTCATTCATTTCAAATCTTTAAAAAAGCTAAAATCTCATTAAATATTATTTTAGATCTTATAATTCCAAAATAATTATACTTCTCCTAAGTCTTTTAAAATTTACATTGCTATCAGTATGACTTTTATTCTGAGAGTCCTTGGAAAACTCCAGAGTAAGGACTTAGAGGTAAAGTTAAGTTTTGAGTGTTCTTTTTGACAAGCTCTTATCTTTTAAGAACTCTGTACTTGAAAATATAAATGTAGATTGTAGTATTTTTGAAAGACTCAGAAAAAAACACCTTAACCCTTATAATTTCTTATTTATTTATTTATTGTTAGTTTATTTTTGCACTGTTAAAGATCGAACCCAGGAACATGTTTATGCTAGCTAGGCAACACACTATCTCTAAGCTAAAGTCCCAGCCCCTTACTTTATTTTTAAGATTGCAAATAAATTACATGAATCCAACGATCTGCTTGATTTGTTCACTGGTGTGCCCCTAGGCTTTGTGTAGCGCAGACTCTAACACAGAACAAGGTATTAAATATCTCATCAATAAAAGAATTGATTAGGCAAGAACAACTTAAAATATGATCATGCTGATTTGTTTAGTGATATATGTAAACCACAACTTCCAAACACATTTTAATGAATCAATGTAATTAATATTTGTGTGTGTGCATCCAATTTTCTGTTTAGTCCTGGTTCCCAATACCTTAAGGCAAATTTATCTTAGATGATGATGTCTGAACTGTGCTATCTATCTCTCAGGCAGGTGAGTTCTGGTTTACCAAGGTGCAGGGATACCCAGAGGGATCTCCGAACAGAATCTTGTTAATTTGATTCTGATTTCTTTTTATCTTTTCCCCCTTCCAGGGTGAGTTTATGGAGACAAAATACTTTATCTGGAGACCCCATAATACACTATGCACTTTGTACACATTCAAGTGGCTGGTTGATTTATTATTTAATTGATTGGCATGGTTTCCTGTCCACTAACTCCTTCCTTCAGCCTTCTAAAATCTTATATATTTACTTGACTTCAGAAAGATAACATTTATATGAGGTGAAAAGATGCCCTTCATAAATCTGCAAGGATTTTAATCTATAAATGCTTGAGAACAAAGAAAGAAAAAAAAGACCCAATACAATAAGACTTTGTTAAACCCTAGATACTTCTAATTAAAGATGAGGGATTTTTTAAACTTGAACTTGTCTCCCATCCTCTTCCTGAACCAGGTAACATGACTCCAGAATTTATTGCTTTGTCTGTGCATTTTTGAAATGTAGCCTTTTAACTGCAACATAAGGGGCAAAGCAGGGAGTGATTTCTTTGCAATGTAAAGATACTCTGTGGTCTGTGTGGTCATAACAGCAAGTTCTATCTGTATTTTGGGACCTGCTGGCAAATTGAGCTTTTGGAAAGAAGCAAGAGTCCACTGAGGAACTGTTCTATTTCTGAGGGGGAAGAAAAGGAAAGAATAGCTATCTGCAGGAGGTTGATCCCAGGTTCCATTAGGAGACCAAAGTGACAGGTAAACCTCTGTGTGGTATGACAGTAGCAGGCAAAATCCTGCAGGAGCTTTCTAACTGAAGTACAGAGAACAGGGGGGATGGTGGCAATGTGACTGTGAAATCAATTATACCTGCCATACTTATCAAAAGTAGTAATAAGAGAGCAAAATAGAAATGGAATATAATGCACAGCACTGTAATTAATCTTAGCAAATGTCTGTATGGAAATACACATACCCAAAAGGTTTATACACAAACAAAAGTACCTATCTCTATGTTTTCTTACAGTTGCATTGAAGAAATATATTGTGGAAGCAGAGAACATGACGTTTATTTAGAACTGCTTTACTTTCATTTTTTGTTTTGTTTTCCTTTGTTAATTTTTGTTTGTTTTTAATAATGAAAATCTGATAGAAGTAAGAAAAAAATGGAAATTAGCAGTCAGAAAAAGCATTCAGGACAAACTTCTATAACCGTAAAATTATTCCAGATGTGCAGTACACCTCCCACCCACCCTCCCTTCTGAGATCCAGTTAGTATCTCAGTTTTTCTGAGGTCTGACTTTCCTACTCTCCTCTGCTTAACTGTAATTTGGAGATTCTGGGAAAATCTCTGAAATGAAGTACAGTGTACAGGATGTATGTTAATGAATGTCCTTAGTATTGATACCTATGAAAGGGAGAGGAATAGAAGAGTACTGTAAACACTTGGCAGGAACTGATTTATTTGTGAGCATGGGTGAGATACTCCTGAATCTCCTGAAATACCAAAGTAGTGAAAGTACTTTGTAAACTGGTATAGATAAGAGCTTTGGATATATAATTTCTGTTCAATTTTTAGACTTAACTCATAAACCCAAATCCTGCAGAAAATGGATAAAGAAAAAGAAAAAAAAAGATTCAGTGTTAGGTTTATCTTTGAAATATATTTTGAAAATAACCAAGTCTTACCTTTGTTGGAGCCATCCAGTCCCACAATCAGCAATCCAAACCCTAGAACATGAATTGGTACCTTTGTCTTCACTCCTGTTCCTCTGAAGTTGATTATCCAGGTAGATGCCTAATGACCTTTTCTAAAATGTAAATCAGAAAATATACTTCCCAACCAACCAATGGCTTCCAATCCCACTTAAAAATCTAAATCCTTAGCATTTGTCTTCTGCTTCTCTTTCCAAGGTCATGTGCTAACTTGCTCTTCTCTTCTCGGTCACCTCACTCCAGATTCTCAAATCTCCTCTGCTTTGTAGCAGATAGGATTAACACTCGGTGCCCACTCCCGTTTTCTTTATTGTGCTCTGTCATTAGCAGTCCTGGCAGTGGTGATGTTTTTACCTTTGACCAGCAGCAGGGGTTCATCTAGGAGTACTTGCCATCTACCTTTTATCAAGCAGAAATGGTTTATTTGTTTGTTTTCTGATCTTCCACAGGTGTATAATAGATCTAATAGGAGCATATTAACTTGTCTTTAAATCATGAATGTTTATCTCATTTAATAAAAATTGTCTACCATATTGTTGGCATGTACTAAACATTAAATTTATATGATTTTAATAAATGGTGAAAGAAAAAAAAAGACCACAAACTTGGCTCAAGAAGCCTTTTAAACCTCAACTGATATCATCTCTACAAGAACATGCATGGTCACCTCTGAGACAAAGGCGGAATGCCATGAAAACAGACAAATCTTCTCCAAAGCAAAACTAGGCTTATTTGATTTCCAGTTAAGAATAATGAAGGTGCCCCCACCCTTTTTTGTAAAGATATTTGTTTGGTGGACTCCCAACAAACCTGCTATCATGTTAAGAAATTCATATATTTAGGCACTTAAAGTTTTTATTTTGCCTTTTCTCCTTTCAAGAGGCCAGATGTCCCAAGAATAAAATTCTGAAATTTAAGAGAAATTTCTGAAAATAACCCCCAAATTTGTTTGCTTTGCTGCTCAAGCTTTTGAATTTCCAGCTTTATTATTAGGTTTCCAAATGTCTCATGATTTCTTTCTGACATACTCACATTTCAGTAATCAAATCCACCAGCGAATCCCTCACTTGCTGCTGCCACTGAAGCCTGACAGTGAAGACTGTAGAGCAGAGTTTAATCTGAGTATCAAAGGAAGGGAGGCAAAGACCAGATGCTTTGGTGGCATTATGGTAAGTTCCTCAATAAGCTGCCTGGCCCTCCATGGTCACACAAAAGCATAAAAGTATAGTCAGAGAACCTAAAGAAAGCAGGGTACCTTTGGGGCCACTGCATTGTACTCAGTGACTTCACCATATGGAAACTTAAATAATACAACCCCATATGCTAACATTAATGTCAAGGTGGGAAGAAATCAAAGGGGAGAAAGGCTATAGATCTCACCATGGGGACTCCAAAGATAAAGGTGAGCTTTAGAGCCAAAGATGCAGCTGTAGATCATGCTCATTGATGTTTGCTGTTTGATACACCATGAGCTCTTTGGATCTGAAGTCTATTTACATTTTTAAATGTCTGTGAATGGAAACATGATGTTTTGGAAATACTTACAACATTTTTAACTGGTTTCTTGAAGAAAAAAAAAGCAGCATGGTACACAACCGTATAAATCAAAAAGAAGAAATGACTTCACCAAGGCCAATGTCTCTCAGACATAGCATCCGACATATTCAGGGCTGAAAACGTTAATATTTGAGGAAACTTGGCTGTGTTTCTTCTTTGACATGACTGCCAGGATTTCTAGTCAATATATCATCTAATATACTCAAGAACTAACAAACAGAATAAAAGGTTAAATGAAATATGCTATTGGCAGAATAAATAATGTGACCCACTTGAGTTTTTTTCCCCCTAAATTGAAAAATATTACTAGCATTCAGGTAAGAAAGATGTGTTACATGCTGCATGTTATTTGCTTTATAATTATTTGCTGACCATATAACTCTAGTACAATTGCTAAGGTACTATTGATGTTGAAGTCTTGTTAAGACATTTTCCTTGTATTTAGAATGAAATAACTAAAAAAAAAAATCTATAACAATGTTTATGATTTTAAAATGTATGAAGTCACAGAACCAGTTGGCATCTTTCTGCTTTCTCTAAGGACTAATCATTTCCAATCCTCCTTTTTTTTTCTGATTAGTAACAACCAGAAAAAAAAAAGTAGGGCTGCATTTAGACAAGCCTCAGTTAAGGTGATGCTTCCTAATGTAAATATTCATCTCATTCCAAAGCCTTGAAAAATAATTAGGGAAGATATTTCCTGAACCTCTTAAATAAGCCACAGAGGAGGTAGGTGTGGGGAGAATTACAGTTGCCAACATTCATCAAAACTCCACAAAACATCCTCTAAGCATTTATTTTTTCCCCTAAAGTGTTATTCATCAGCACACTGCTCCATCCTTCATCATCTTTCTTTGAGTTTCCCAAAACAGCATCCGGGCCCTGCTCCCTTTCTTCCCAAATTCCAGGCCTGGGAATTTTCCTAGTGGTTATGCAATGACCTTTCTCATGAAGGTGACTTCAAGCCTTCTCTTTTGACTTTTTAAACTCCATGCCTTGCCCATTCAGATGTCAGGAGGGCTGAGGAGCAGTTCACAGAGCTTTATCTTGGCAGGGAGAGGGCAGACCAAGACCCCATTCAGACCCCTATCCAACTCCTATTGCACAAGCCATGTTTTTTTTAATCTCTTCACCATAGAACCACAGATTGCACAGGAATCAAGCAGGGTTCTAATCTCCATCATTCTACAGCTGTTTAAGTATTCAATTTAGCCTTTAGGTAACTCTGTTTTCATTTGTACAATAGGTGACAACAAATTTACCATTAAGCAAGTCTAGGAGTGTATCTTCTTCAGTAACAAAAAAAGTCACTTCTCATCCATTTGTATTCTACTATATAAAGATTAGTTAAGGAGAATCTTGAAATAATCCATCATAAGATTAACTACCATCTCTTTCCAGATGTAAAACCAGCAGACATTAGTCATCAAAGCAGCCTTTGGAACCTACTGCTTTTGGAAATGTCCCTGGATCTTGCAATGAAGTACCTGGGACTTTATCTCTCTAAACCTCTATCTTCTCATTGCTCACAGGCTATAAATCGCTTCTTGTAACAAGTGACATGCTCTAAGATGAAACAGTGGAGGAACTGAAAAATCCAATATTCTCATGAGGATTTTCTTTTTAAACTTTCTCAACCAGAACTCAGGAAATGTTCACTGTGTAAGTCTTCCTGAGCCCTGTGTTAGTTGATGATGATGCAGACTCTGACAGTCAAATCCTATAGCTAATAGTTAGATATCAGGAATATGGTGAAGCAATTGTTAATTTCTTGGGAACTTGAAATTGGCAATGGTAGATGTATTTATACCAACATCATCAGTATATGGTATGAATCAGGACTCCCACACACTTGAGCAGGTTTATCAGTATACCACTGAGTTGGTATTGGTCCTAAAAAAGGTGTTTGACCCAATAAACTCAGTTTAATTCAATATCATTTCAATATAACAAGTATTAAAAGGAAGGACCCACTAGGGAAGTATCAATATGACATCAATTTAGCCCTATTTTCCACTTTGATACAATACCTATTTGTGACACTTAAACTGACATTCTTTGAGAATCAAATGTTCCTGGTATTTTCTGTTATTTTAGTCTAAAGTAAGCAGATCTGATTTCAAATTGCACAGAAACGAAAAAGTTATTACCTTTCTTTGGTTGAATATTTTTCTCCTTTTTCATGACCTAGACATAGATTTCCTGTATATATTTTATTTAAAATGGGAAATCACTTATCCTTCTCCATACTCCCATGAGGTCTTGCTGTAATGAACCTGGTTGTTAGTGTGCACACCTGATTTGCAATCTACCCTCTCTCCCGGTGCCATTTCCTTCCATCCCACCAGGAGAGAACACCAGCCATCACCCTCTTTAGCCCTTCTTTCCTCTTCTCATCTCACTTTAGAGTGGAATGTGTGGTGCAGCAGGGAGACACACTCGAAGAAAGAATTATGATGGAAGATCAGGTGCCTGGGCACACACCTGTGATCCCAGCTGCTAGGGAGGCAGAGGCAGGAGGATTGCTAATTTGAGGCCAGCCTGGGAAACTTAGCAAGACCTTGTCTCAAAATAAAAAAATAAAAAAGGCCAAGGTGTGGCTCAGTGATAAAGCATTCCTGGATTCAATCTCCTGTACCAAAAGAAAAAAAAAAAGCAAACAATAAACAACCAACAAAACAGAAAGAATGATGGTAAAGAGAACAAGAGAGAGGATCCCTTTCCCTGCTACACCTTAGTGTATACAGTCATGGTCTTGCTATACACTGTACCTCAACTTATTAAGGCTGTGGTGAGACCTGCCCTGAGAAATGATTGCTAAGGAAGATGTGAGGAGAGAGGAATCCTCATCTGGACCAGAGTTGCTAGGAAAAGTAACAGTGGCCTGACATTGTATTTAATGATTTGAATGTAATAAGTTGGGATATATTGTGAAATCTAGTGGCTAGGTTCTGTAGTCCCACATATTTTAAGCAATCAATAACATAATTAGACGTAGTTGACCAAGGAACCTAATCATCATATGTGTTTCTGGTGAATGCGAAGGGTGTTTTGTAGGGAATCAGTAATTATGTAGGAAACTGGCTCACAGCATTTGAGAAATGTTTTAGTTATTCCATAAAGTAGATTTTCTTATAACATGTTGACCACGTGTCTTTGGGTTTATTTCCTGATCTTTCATAAATTTCATGAGAAGAATAACTTCACTCTCTCATTCACATTTCAATATTATTATTATTATTATTATTATTACTACTACTACTACTACTACTACTACTACTACTACTATTATTATTACTGATACCAGGGATTGAACTGGGGATTTAACCTTTGAGCTACATCCCTAACCCCTTTTAATTCTTACTTTGAGACTGGATCTTGCTATGTTGCTAAGTCTGGCTTTGAGCTCCCAATCCTCCTGCCTCAGCCTGTGGAGTTTCTGGGATTATAGGAGTGTGCCACCTAAATGAGTGTGCCCAGCCCAGGATACATTTTATATATTTCATTTTTAAACACACACACACACACACACACACACACAGAGTATTAAACAGCTTCATCATATTATTTATTCATTTTTTGACTATTCACAAAAAATACATCCACCCTCAAAATGTAACTACTTCCATTAGTTAACTGCATGCATTTTAGAGGCACAAATAATTAGTTACTTGATTTGGGTGTCCATAATGCATAGGATACTTCATAATATTTGTTGGATGAATACATCAAATTAAGAAGGGAGGAAGGGACCAGGAAAGAAGAGCACAGAGGCTATACAATTCTTTAGTTAAAATATAGATATTGCTTTTGATTTAGTGCGTAACTACTCCAACTGTTCATGTAACACACTTAAGAAATTTTTTAAAATCCTAATTTTGACCTCAAACCCACCGAAATAATTATTTTCTTAAGTATGTTTAATAGATCCTGAAAGCAATTATCTATTCAGAATGAAAATCTGCCTTCTGGGTTCCGGAGATGAGATGATGACCTGGCTAAAGTCTCTGCGGTGACAGAGGCTAAGTTCAGCTTAGGCAACCTCCCATAGATGTTGGGGAGGCTTCACTGAGATGGTATTGAAACAGATACAGTGAAATCAATAGAACTCCAGTCCATCGAATTTAAAATGTTCTTCCAATTCCTGTAGGGGGGAATGGCTCCTCTGCAAGAATTGAATAAATCCTGATTTTTCTTTCTTTTCTTCTTCTTTTTTTAAGGGTGTAGTTTTGTTGTTAAGGTATGTTTATGGAAACCACATGAACCATTTTATTCCTCCAGAAGCAATTTGATTTATTTCAGATAAATGAGTACTCACTGACAAGGCCACTTTAAAAGCAAAGATTATCTTTAAAAGCCTATTGAAAAATGAAAACTACAGGTCCCTACACTTTCAGCTATGTTTCTATGACTAAAATGATAACATAAAAATAGCTCAAGCTCTAAAATTATATTGTATGAAATTATGGATGCATAAGAATCAGTTTCCTCTGAGCTTTGATAATTACATTTTAAATAGAGTACTGACATGCTGTAATTATAATATTAAAATACTAAGATGATCAAAAGCTCAAAGGGGTAGCCTGGGTTTCTGAACGATTTTGTAAATGTCATTAAAACTTTTACCATTATTTCAGTTACATCATAGAAGATTATTATTATTATTTGTACATTTCTTTTCACATATAAATGGTAATATTTTTGACACAGATAAATGTATTGTCATTTTTTCCACCTAATGACATCGATTTTTTAAAAAACTTCTTATTTTTGTGCAATGCCCCCGATTTTTCTTTTCATCGGATTAAAAAAACTCTCTTTTACTTTCACTATTTCTTCATTCCTCTCATTTCCATTATTCTTCCTATCTTCTGAAGCCATTGAAATCTCCTGCCTCAGTTCATATTATTCGCCTTTCCCTATCCTCTGGGATTTTATTTCACCAAGTGTCTCTTTCATATGCATTGCAATTGCGACGTCTTCTTTTATACTTTGAATTTATATTCTTTTCATTCTTCTTTCAATTTATATAGTATCTCAATTCTCCTTTATCTTAAAATTAAAGTAAAAGGGCAACATCTCTAGGGATCCTGTAGCAGTCGGAAATACAATTACCTTTGCATCCCTCAATTCATGGTAAATCGTGGTCTGGTAAAGCTCTTTCAGCACCTCTAAGTGTGCAGCCCTGCAGTGTGGAACATCGGCAGGCTGTGAAGAGCTCTCAAACATAAATGGCGTCTCTGTGCTTCTCTCCAGTCTTCTCTTTGTCCGGCATTTCTACACTACTGTCAATTCCAAGAACTCAAAAAAAAAAAAAAAAAAGTGCTTGACATTTAGTAGATGCTGAGGAAACACAGGAATGTTTAACACACACACTTTAAGACTTAAAACATACACGATTTCCTTGGTTATGTGTGGAGAAAATATAAGATGAAAATATTAGATTATTTGGTGGAAACATTCCATATCATAGCTATTTGTTACATGTTTTTAAAGCAGAGGTTTAAAGCTTCAAAACCTTCTGGCTTGCAAAATGCTGATAAACAGTTTTCATCAGAAGAATTTTATCAACTGACCATACCCCTCCACCCCCCCAAAAAAAAATCACTGGCTATATAAATTTCACAAAATAGTTATTTATAGCTCTTTACAAAGGAACTTCTGACTTAGGCAGTGTAAAAAAAGCCTGTATTAACCATGGCAAAGGAAACTACTATTTTAAGACTTTATAGGTAAGAAAGCCTATTGCTCTCTTTTTTTTTTATTGCAGTTAGTGTGCTTGTTTGACTCCCTATTTTTAGATTCAGCTTAGCTATAAAAGATGTCAAGTTCACGTTTTTACCAATAGGGTTACCTCAGTGTCGTAAATATATTGTACTAGCTATAATTGTTTAGCTCTCATATAATTGCTCTTTTCTAAATCACAAAACACAATCTGTTCAGAAACAATAATTTACCTAAAAGACACTATGTTTTCACATTATTTTTCATTTTAAAAAGAAAATCTGGTTCAAATCTGATTCACTAGTTTCAGTTTAGGAAATGAAGAAGATTAAAATTGGTTCTATTACCTCTGAAGAACAATAGTGAAGTTTTGAGATGAAACAACAGATTTAGGGACTCAAAAGTTTTAGCTTTTATTCAACCATTCGGTCTGCTAATATTTTACACTGAAATTGACCATATCTTATTCTCTACTGAGCTTTATACCACGAGGGTGGAATGTGACTAGACAACTCCCAATTTGTGGCATTCTCATCTTCTCTAAGCAAGGGGACACTTTCAGTTCTCAGTCAGCAGGTGGGCAGAGCCTAGATTTCACTGCAGTCTCTGCTTGGAAATTCTAAAGGTGGGTCCTGATTGGTCTCTGTCTGTGGGTTGTTCATTGTGTCTAAGGGAGTAGATTTCTTGAGTCTCGTGATAATCCTATATCAGTGTTGATGGTAGAGTGGTATAATTTGCATCCAGAGTCACAAAAAGAGTGTTGTAGGAGTGGATAAATGTGCTGAAGAAAAATAAACCAAAAATTATGTATTGACTACAGTGCAATTTTGAAATACTAATATATAAATATGTGTATGTATAAATAACAAAGTTATAGAACAGACCCATATTCTCAGCATTCCATGTAAATTCCTTATTTTAAAATTAAAAATCTTTTACACCAGTAAAAGAGAAAGAATTTCTACTATTTTAAAATCCTACTCTCGAGTCTACTATTTTGTTCTTGTCATTAAATACTGCCTCATTTCAGAGCTCTTTTTGGACTCTTGTTATGAATATAAATCCATTGTTCCTCACAAAATTTAATGCATAAAAGACAGAAAAGAGATGAATCCGCCATTGAAATTCCTGTCCCTATTTCTAATATAATATTTTTATATTATTTTTATCACCTGATTAAAGTTGGACCTCATCTTGACCATTTGCAGTTTCTCGATTATTTTTCTATTTCAGCTACTTCCAAAATATGTATTAGAAAGAAAAAAAACCTTTTTTTTGTATTTCAGTTTCCTCCTGTCTTAATAATAAGCTGTTCTATCCATTACACAATCTTCAATTGTAAAGATGGAGAGAACACGCCTGCCTATTTGCCTTTCATCTGATATTTGGAGATAGACAAGGGAATTCCTGGTATT
This sequence comes from Ictidomys tridecemlineatus, assembly GCF_052094955.1. Lineage (NCBI taxonomy): Eukaryota > Metazoa > Chordata > Mammalia > Rodentia > Sciuridae > Ictidomys > Ictidomys tridecemlineatus. The sequence goes on from NC_135482.1 coordinate 168,025,849, forward strand.
TTTGACCACAAAGAAGGGAAATTGATCTTATTATTTTCTTGAATATTCATTGACTGCATGGAAAACAAACAAATAAAAATATCAAACTGCCATTTAATGCAAAGACAATGGTAAAGGATCTGAGCTCTATCTAACCATATTCTAATCATAAATAGAGACCCAAAACACTCATAAGAAAATTCACGTTTATCTGTAGAAGGGAGTCTATGGGTAAAACATGCAAAATGTGGCAGAGCTTTTCCAGGATAAGGAATAAATGGGAAGAATAGGTCAGAAACAATCACCTGTGGAATATCTAGCAGATTTTTCACTTTCACCTTCAGCCCAGGAAAAACACAGCTCAGTCCAATTTCAGTTGAGCAACCTCCTTCTAAAATTCTTCCAGACAGGGTGCATGTTTTCACCTGGTCAGTGGCCTTTCCTAGAGGACAGGGAGCAGGTCTATGGGAGACATGTATCTCAGGGCCTACATTATTCTGGTAGTGCCCAACCTGCTGTATCCGGTGCCCAGGCTTAAAACTGTAGAATACCCATGATACTTGCGATATGCCTGAAATCCTTCATTTGTTTGGAACTGGTAATAAATCTTACCTTGACACCTGAGAGGGTGAATACTACCCATGTGTCTGAGTATGTGGCCATAAATTGCTAATCTAGAAAGAACCATTAGAGATTACTTAGGTCAAGTCCTGATTGTACAGACTAGATAACTGAGGGCCTTGGTACTAAAATGATTTATTCTTTGCCATATAGTAGAGTATTCATGTTCTGGAACTCAAGTGTTCAGAGCTTGTTCCACAGGGACACACTACTTAACATATTTTTTTTTCCTGTAAACAATCAAAATAAATTTGTTTCTGAAATTAAACCCTTCCCCTATCTAATATTTTAATGAATATGAAAACATTTAAACAAAAAGGCTACTGCTTATTAATATAACCTTATTTGTGCAAGCACAATGGCCAGTGAAAGAAAATACCTCCCATAGCATCTTATACAGAACTTTATTAAAGCATTTATCATCTTGTATATAATAGTCTGTCTTCATGTCTATTTTCCTATAGTTTAATTCTAGTTCATTGGGAGTATGCCTTCTTCATTTAGAAATTAATAGTGCTTAACACCAAAGCAGGTGCTTGTGAATACATGGATTGTGCATAAATGAATGAATGGATATCTGTATGAATGCATAGGAAGTTTGAGAAAGAAAATTATATGTGAAGGTGAGTCCATATCCAGAAGAGCAGTAACCAAGACACACTTGTGTGAGCATTTGATATACAAGCAAGGTATTAAGAAAGAAGAAGTGAAAGAGAAAGGAAGAGAAAGAGAAAGAAGATGAAGATGAGCAGGGCATTGTGGCTCATGTCTGTAATCCCAGTGACTCAGGAGGCTGAGGTAGGAGAATCACAAGTTCAAAGCCAGCCTCAACAATTTAACAAGGCCCTGGGTAACTTAGTGAGACCCTGTCTCAAAATAAAAAATCTAAAAGGCTGAGGATGTGGCTTAGTGGTTAAGCATCCCAGGGTTCAATCCCCAGTGTAACAAAAAGGGGGAGGGGTGAAGAGAGAGGGGGAGAAGGGGGAATAGAAGAATTATAGAGTTATGTACACTCTTTCACACTCATGGAGAATCGTGCAGCCAATGTATTCAGTAAGTTAATAAAGTTAATTTTGTCATGAGCTCCTTTTTAACACTGCAAAAAACAAACATTAGCTTTTATTTTCTATGTCTCCCCGATAAAAATTGAAATGTTAACTAGAAAGCACAAGACTATGTACTTTCATTGGTCAAATATGAATGGACACAAATTCTGGGAATGAACCAAAAGTTGTGATGAATTTAAGGAAGGGAGGAAGCTACTGCAGTCTGATCTGTGGATCGGCTTGGTGGAGAAAGTCCCAGCCACAGCAAGCAGAATGGTATTGAGTGGGAGCTGGAGACACTGTTCCCAGTCTTGTTTTTAGCATTAGAGAAATGAAGAATGAGGGATGGAAGAAAGGTAGAAAGAGAGTGATTGACTGAACTACGGTCTGCCATGACCTTCAAACCACTCCACAGACCAAGAAATATACATCAAACACATCAGCTTTTGCTTTCAATTCTAAAGTTAAAAAAAAGCCCCCCCCCCCCGACACACACTAAAGAAAAAAACAAAACAAAAAACAGAGTGATGTCATAGAAGTGGAAAAAGCTTTCTAATTGTGGTTTGGTTCCCTAGTTTGGCATTCTCCTCTTATGGCACTGCTGGAGGTATGAGGTCTCTGCCTGCCAGCTGTTTTGCTCATTTTCTTGAGCCTATAGTGTGTGTGTGTGTGTGTGTGTGTGTGTGTGTGTGTGTGTGTGTATTTAAGAGAAGCTATGGATAGAAGAAGAAAACAATAAGCCAAAATAAAACTATTCATGAATCAATGTTCCAGTGTTTCCAAAGATGTGAAAAAATCCTCAGCATGAAAGAGTATGAACAAGTGAATCAACCAAGACATATGGCCCTATAGCAAAGATATTTAGGGAAGAAAACAGAATTTACATAAATCTTAACAAGTATCTTAGGATTTAAAAAGATCCTGCAATAAAAGAATAGCTTACATTGAAAAGGAGTAATATAGAGATTTCATGGAACTGAAATTAGTCATCGTAATTAAACATAAAAAGAAGAAGGTAAAAAGTTTTAGAAGAACTTCCTCTGAACATGGTACAAAAAGAGACAGAAAAAAATTTTGAAAAAAAAAAAACAAAGAGAATCAGTTCAAGAGGGTTATTGTCTCTTTATTAATATTTCCAGAAAGACAGGGGAAATAAATTATGGGAAATTAATTATCAAAAAATTATGTGTGTGTATAGATAGATATAGATATTGATAGATAGAGCTCAGTCTTTTTAGGTTGAAAGGAACCATTAAATACCAAAGAAAGTACTGCTGATGCTATGTAGCAGACATTGCAGACATTGTCATTTACTTATCCAATTTCAAAATAAAATTAGCAGATATTGCAATTTACTTAACCAATATTTAGCTTCCTTCTTTTTATTCAACATGACAGATCTGATTTTGTTTAGACATCTAATAGGATAAAATACTATTAAGAAGAGGTTTGCCACTTTCCAACCACAGGAGATCTGCCATGCACTTGTTCAGAGGCTGAGGAAAGATATTTGCCAGTTATGGCGAGTTAAATGAAAAGAGAGATCTGGTAAAGGGGACTGTGGAAGAGTCTTTCTTATAAGAGGAGAAAAAGGAAGAAGAGGAAGAACAGGAGACAGAGGATGAAAAGGAAGGAGATTAAGAGGAAAGAGGAGGAAAAAGAGAAGAAGAAAGTGAGAAGTCCGTCATTCTTTCCTAAACTCAAGAGGCCCTGCTGCTGAATGCCACCACAGCTAATCAGTCTCCTGGAAGATCTCAGAAAACCTAGCCCCAGACCCCCAAATCTATCCCAGAAGCATCTATCTCCATATTTTATTTAATGTGAAAAAATTGAACACCTCTTTATGTCAACTAAATTCTGTTTCCTTTATTTACAACTTAAAAGAAGCTAACTACTAGATCTGAGACTAGTAGAACTGAGAAGCTCCAAAATTTTTGAAAGGAGGGAAATGTCTCCAAAGGAATAAAAATAAGATGGACATGATGATTCTCTTCAGGATTACTGGATACTTTGAAGATAATATATTATCTTCAATGTTTAAGGTAAATGGTTTGGACCTAGGATCCCATGACCTGATAAATCATCAAATAAGAAAGTATTCAAGTTATTCAAAACTTTGGTATGTGGTACATCCTTCTTGAAACAGTTTCAAAGGATATATATCAGCAAATAAAAAAGGAATCTAAAAAAATGAAAAATCAAAGAATGACTAGGTCAGGGCATCACACAGAGAGAGAGAGAGAGAGAGAGAGAGAGAGAGAGAGAGAGAGAGAGAGAGAGAGAGAATATGAATCCTAGAACAACAGCTCTGCATCAATCATTAAGAGCATTTTGTCTCCATATGACCCTTTATCAAGAAGTTGAATAATCCTATTGGTTTCACAAATAGCATACAGATAAACAATAAAAAAATTCAGGGAATAGAAAAGGAAAAAGCGGGGGGAGGGAGTAAGGTACTAGGAAAGAGACTGATCAAATAATATAGTATGCATGTATGAATATTATATAACATATATAATGTATAACATAATTATAAAGTGCCAATAAAATGAATTTGAAAAACACAAGAATATTATTTTCCATAATATGTGAAGCAATGTGGCATGATTTTTATTTAGTGATGAAGTTTAAGAAAATTGATTTTCTTCAATCCTGTGATTAAAGAATTCTCCTTTGAAGACTATAGAACCTATTACATTGTATTATTTAAAATACCCATTTTGACTGACAGTTTTCAGAAGAAACCTGAAGAATCTATAGTTTCTCAACTATGGAACTACTGACTCTTTTTCTTATGGGGTAGCCCTTTCTGTTGCAAGATATTTGGTAGCATCTCTGACTTTTACCCACTAGATGTCTTTATCACTATGGTTGTGATGATCTCGAGTATCTAGAGTCATTGCCAAAGAGCCTTTCGGGTCAGAGTTCAGGGGTCAAATTGGCACCAATTCAGAGCTAGTACTATAGAAAAAGCATGCCCATTTTGGTAATATTGCTTATTTTTTAAATTTTAAGTTCATAAAAGTAGTAGTACAGGTGAGACAAGCTTAAAGATAATGTGGCCAGGGGAAGGTCAGTGGAAGTAAAAGTTAAGTCTTATTTTTTGAAATACATCTACAGTCCTTGAAATGATAATAAACATTAAGATAATGTTTACATTTATAGAGCATCATCAGCAGTCCAGCAACAACTAAGTGATTTTTAAAAAATCATTGGGAGAAGGAGATATGCAGGCAGGGGAGATTGAGAGTAGTGTACTTTTCGTTATAGATAATAAATACAGCCAAAGGGCTTCAAATCAAGAAGTAAAGGTGTAAGCACTAAATATAATAGTTGAAATTACTCCAAGGTACACTAAAATAGAAATAGTCAAGGAAGTTTGCTTTAAGGAAGGAAAGCTTTGGCTTTTCGTTTCATTGTCCTCTATACCTATTTTTGTATTTATATATACATGATTCTAACTTAAAAGATCTTTTAAATAATGTATTTTATTTATATTTAAAAAATGTCTCAGTATCTACCTTTCTCAAATAAACTTGTAGATTAACTTGTTTTCATGGTGAAAGAAGTTCTCATAAAAGTGAACAAGAGCCTCGCATGGTGGTACACACCTATAATCCCAGCAGCTCAAGAGACTGAGGCAGGAGGATCGTGAGTGCAAAGCTAGCCTCAGCAAAAGTGAGGCACTAAGCAACTCAGGGAGACCCTGTCTCTAAATCAAATGCAAAATAGGGCTCGGGATGTGGCTAAGTGGTTGAATGTCCCTGAGTTCATTTCCTGGGGAGGGAGGGAGGGAAGAAAGGAAGGAAGGAAGGAAGGAAGGAAGGAAGGAAGGAAGGAAGGAAGGAAGGAAGGAAGGAAGGAAGGAAGGAAGGAAGGAAGGAAGGAAGGAAAGAAGGAAAGAAGGAAACTATCTGGATAACATTTTTCTGAAATTGGATATGTAATAGATATTTATTGAATATTTTGATTCAATTCCTCAACTGTTTGACTCATAAAGTGAAACCCCCCTTTTATCCACTGAGTCAGGTTTGACTTCTGTCACTCATTCTTCAGGTGTCAAGGAGACTAACCAATGCTTACAGAACTTAAACGGCTGAGGGAACCATGCACACTGATTGGGGATCAGAACTCAACTCAGAGTGACCAACATCTGAGAACTCAAATGAATGGAGTATAGCAATAATCCTTAGGCAAGCTTTCTCTAATCTTTGCTAGCAGAGGCTTTAAACACTACTCAGGGAGATCATTATGCAAATTGAATTGGCTGAGTCTATTGAGGGTAAGGTGGAGCTGGACAGGGCCTTGGGCATAAACATCCATCTGGAATCCCTTCCCACATGCAAGGAAATACTTTGTGAGACACTCTATGATATGGACACGTTTAACCTGCAATTAATGAAGGGCAAGAGAATTCATCTTGAGCCTGAGTCACAGATAACTTAAAGCGCTAGGTGGAATCAAAATTCAGTGTTTTTATTTTTAATAAAATCTAGTCTTTAGTGAATGTCCAAAAGATTTCTCAAAAACTCTGAAATATTGGGTTTTTTTTAAATGCATGGACACCCAAATGCATGTACAAACATCAAGTCCAAGTGAATATATATACCCACACATTTGTACTCATTAAAAACTTAATTCAAATATATACGTACCTGTTATGTAGTTTTGAACATATATAGGTATATGTATATGTTTTATTCGGCCTTTTCACTGCTGTGACCAAAAGTCCTCACAAGAACAACTTTAGAGTAAGAACAGTTTATTTGGAGATCGTGCTTTCAGAAGTCTGTTCATAGATGGCTGACTCCATGGCTCTGGACCCAAGGTGAGGCAGAACATCATGATGGAAAGGTGTGGAGCAGAAAAGCAGCTCAGGACAGGACAATCAGGAAGCAGAGGGAGAGTTGTACTCACCAGGGACAAAATATACACTTCAAAGGCATACCCATAACCTCTGTGACTTATCTCCTCCAGCCACACTACCTACCAATAATTACCACCCAGTTAATCCATTCAGGTGGATTAACACACTAACTAGATTAAGGTTCTCACAACATAATGATTTAACTCTAAACTTTCTTCCATATTCTCACACATGAGCTTTTGGGAGACACTTCACATCTAAATCATAACAGTGTATATGGTGTACATGTACTTTTGATGTATGTGTCTGTGTGTGTATAAAGAAACAAACAACATTAGTGAGAGAAAGGGAATATTAGTCAGTGTTGGTTCCCAGTAGCTGTGTCATTTGGGGCAAGTTGATTATAGATAGTAAATTTCTTCTATGGTCTGAAGATTATGTCCCCTCAAAATCAATGTTAAAATATAATTCCCAGTGTAGTATTATAAAGTGATACTTTTAGAAGATAATTAGACCTTGAGGTCTGAGCCCTTATGAATTAATTAATATCCTTTAAAAAGAGGCCATATGGAGTTTATTTGCCTCTTCTGCCATGTGGGGACATGGCTAAAGTCTTCTTCCTCCATGATGTAGAGAGGCTCTCGCCAAACACCAAAGCTGCTGGTACCTTAATCTTGGAATTTGCAGCCTCCAAAATTATGAGCAATGAATTTCTTTTGTTTATAAAGTACTCAGTCTTGGTCATTTTCTTAGAGTAACCTGAACTAATCATCTTATTATTCCTTATCATAGCCTCCGTGTCCTCATCATGAGACTAATAAAAAGTACCATCTTCAAAAATTTGATCATAATGGTTGTTGAAAACTCACTCTAGATGATTTATGTGAAATGTTAAGGTTAATTTTTGGATTCTCTCAAATATTTTTAAAGGATTCTGTTCATTTACCTTGGGGACTACTTTGGAATACTCGATTGAAATAACTTGATTAAGAAACCAGCAGTCACTCTTATAAGTTCTCAGAACCTAAATCTTGTGTGAATGGAAACATATTCAGCTGGGCTCTGTCACTCTTGAAGGCTTGTCACCACAATATATAAAATTGACCTCTGTTTTAGCAACTTTATGTCATGACTAGTAGTGTTTCAGGATAACCTTACATGTGCCAAGAAAGTTTCCATGGGACACTGAGCCAGTCTATGACTATTCTAGTTATAGAACTTGGATGATAAAGATTAAAATATAAATCACATGTTAATTAAAACAAGATTTTATTGGTGTTTCTTGTTTTCTCAAATTTATGAATGTATATTTGCTATAATGTAATAGTTGGCTGTTGTAGTGGTACTTGTGGCGTATGCTGTTGGTGCTAATAAAAATTGACCAACATAAGGCAGGGATTGTGGTTCAGTTGTAGAATGCTCACCTAGCACATGTGAGGTACTGAGTTCAAACCTCAGTACCAAATAAATAAATAAATGTATTGTGTCCATTTTTAACTAATTTTTTTAATTGACCAACATATCTCAAAGTGGTATGAAGTGGTTGAATCATTTGCAAGTGCTCATTAATTTGATAGTATGCTGACAGTTCTAGGAATCTATTTTAGAGAAAGAGATGATGTATAGGGAATTACATGTCAGTATTTATCTTAATATTATTTAAATACTTTCATGTAAAATACCATAGTAAGAAAAATTTAAGTAAATAAATCATAGTATATCCATAAATATCCAGAACATAATATCTGAGTATGTATAATGATGTAAAGAATTTTTATTGTATAATTTAAATAAATCAAGAAGATGGGGAAATACTAGTTCTTCTATTGTCTCCACACATGTGTGCACACACATATACATGCACACACACATATGCACACATACCCACAAATACACAAATGGAGGGATCTGCTTTAAATATGAGCAGTAGATTAATGGTTCTCTTTTTGTCCTTATAATTATTTCCCTTTATTGCATGCATTATATAATGAGCATTTATCTTTTGTATAACCAGAAAAATAAGTATCCTTCTGAAGCATTTCATTTGTTTACTTGTTTGTTTGCTTATTTCTACATGAAATACCATTTAAGTAGAATAAGATGGGAGATGTTTTCTTAGAGCCAAGAATACTCATATTAAGGTAAATGAAAACATGTAGTTTAGAATAGCTACTGATATTATTTTAGCAATTTAATGATCTCATTCTCTTAACCATTTTCTTTTGAGATGGCTCAGAAATTAAATGACCTTTTCTAACTGAACACACTTAGATGTAGTCGCAGGTGATGATGGCATTATGTAAGCTTAATATCTACAGTAAATCTTAAAACACACGCATTCTGCCAATGTGCAATTTTCTCAATCAGCTTTTTATTTCACTGTGCCACCATTCTTTAAAGCCCCAATCATGGAGGTGGCTCTGGAGAAAGAACTGTGTTCTGTTTGAACTCAGTGGGTAATGAATGTTCAAGGACTGAATGTGCTTTCTGCTCTCAGTAGCACAGTGTGCTTTCCTGTTTTGCAGTCATTTTCTCCAATTCAATGCAAATTCTTATAATTTTCCTCAGAATTAAATGCTATTAAATGCCCTATTTCTCTCTCATATGTCAGAAGCATTATACCCCACCACATGCTGCATTTTTGTCAGAATTGAAATATACATTGTAAGCCAGAGTTAGACTCCAAATAGCCAAAGTTGTCGGCTAGGAAATAGCCAAAGTTGCAGCATGCAGCAGATAAATTAGAAATGACAAGCAGACGTTTCTTCATGATGGGCACCATCGCCCTTTATCCCTGCTGCAACACCTGACGGCTATAATTTTACATCTAAATAAGTAACTTACAAATTATCACACAAAAAAATCTAATGAAAGCTAGTATTATGATCACTTCTAAATTTTAATCCAGTCTGATTTATGATGGCTTATTCAGACTTCATATATAGAAAGAGAATATACAGCTTTGTGGGTAAAGAACTATTACTGAATATCCTCTATTTAAGACTGAGTGGAAATTGCATGGTGAGTACTGGAGGCTGTTGAAAATGTCTTGGGATTTTTTTTTTAGAGGAAGAATCTATATTAGTCTAGGTGTTAATTGAATTAATACATAGAGTAGAGAAAGTCAAAGAAGAGAACATCAACAAACCAGTCGTAAATTAGAAATGGTTAATTTATATTTATTTTAAGTTCTCATTCATCATCAAAAATGAAGTAGTGGGATATATCTAACCTTAGAAAAGATGGCATATGTTTATATATACATGATACATGCAAGTCCAGGACTGAAAATCCCTGAGGTGAGTGATCTTTCTGGTATAACACTAACCAACGTATAGTCAATTTAGAAATCACAATTCAGATGGGAAGTACACTATCCTAAGCAATAAAACCAGTATATTGTTTATACTGTTCATTTCCATAGGCAACGCAGTGAAAGAAGGAAACCATTTTTTTTAACAAACACGTGAATAGGACTAATTTAAATGGTTTACAAATGTCATACAATTTAATCCTCATTACAACTCCATATTATAGATGATGAAACTAAGACATGGAGATGTTCAGTGACAGATATTGTCATAGCTGGACAACTGCAGAGCTGGGATTCAAAACCAGGCAATCTTGCTCCAAAGAACCTGACCTTTTTCCTCACCGCTACACACTGACACTTCACTTAATACCTGATAGTTTTCAGACAGTGTCAGGGAGCCTGGAAGTTTCCATGGAGGTGTTCAAAAGCCAACATCCCTAATTCTGCCAAGGAATGTCTACTGTTATCTGATTTATATAAGGCAGTTCTGTTTAAGTTTTTATCTAAAAGAGGAGATACATAAAATGACATAAAACATGGAAAGTCATTATTTTACAAAAATGATGTATTTTTGATACTTCTGAAAACACTTAAGAAATGACCTCAGAGTCAATATTACAGGCATTAATTTGTACCAGAGATAACCATTTAATGGTACTATTCAAGGAAAACTTAAAAAAATATATATATACATATATATGTATACATATATGTTGTAGATAGACACAATCTTGCTTATTTATTTTTATGTGGTGCTAAGGATCAAACCCAGTGCCTCACACATATGAGGAGAGCACTCTACACTGAACCACAAACCCAGTCCTTTCAATGAAAACTTTTGACTGACACTAAGAAAGCTCCAGGAGCAGAGAGTAATGGATAGATTCAGGATACCTTTTATCAATGCGGTCTTTTATCCTTAAGATTGCTTTTGCCATTTTTCCTATGGTAAGGTTGAGACATGTAAAGACAGAAAACTAAGGAAAGTTGGGAGATGGTTGTATTCACTGGCTCTGAAGCCAGACGTCAAGCACTAGGTGTGGGGTCTGTTCAACGTCTTCCAGTTGAAGCTGACACAAACGTCTCTGATGATAAAACAAGAAGGAGAGATAATATATACTACATCATTTTAGATCTGTTCTTTGATTTTCATTTCACCCCTTGATTCCATTTAGTTTTTGGCATGCTGCCCAGGGTTTACTTTTTGGCTGAATAGAGAGCTTTTTTAATCTATAGGTTATGTGGATTCAAAAAATATATATTTACAATTTGTGGTGTACACAGAAATATTTAGAAAAAATATAGCTTCAGACATTAGAATCCCTGATAAAATTTTACCATGATACATGACATCCTTTATCTATCAGCCAGGCCTGGGGGTGGATCATTTATTGTTTTATCATAAATGTTGAACTGGGTTTACAACAGAGTTTCCCATTGATTATACAGAGAATGACAATTAATTTTGCTTAGGAAAAAAATAGATGATTTAAAATAGACTGTTTTGTAATTGCATACAAACAGAACTGTAGATATATTTTCACGGATATAATATTTTTCCTGTCACCAGTCTCTCTAATAAAGCACTGATTTAATATACAGTGCAAGATTGAATTATTTCTTTCATTGCTAGATAAAATAATGTTTTTCTTTAAAGTGTCTAATTTACCTTGAAAGAATGGATTGCCAAATGAATTTTTGCTTTATTTTTTTATTTGTTCTTTTTGGATATACATGCCAAATAATTTTTATCCTTATCAAGTCTTAAACTCAAAAGGATGCTTATAATTTTGAATCAGTGCTTTCCTGTCCAGGTTGGTGCTTCTGAAGGGTTATTAGTAATGGAAATCAAGACAAATTCTTGGAACTATTCCGTCATGCCACATGATAAAATGAATTGTCCTTTAAATGTGGGTAATCACTACTTAATGAATAACAAACACATAAAGAATCAAAATTAAGCCAGAACAATTACAAGTTGGGGACCATCTGTCTTACCTTCGTGAAATGTATATTAACCACAAGGCAGTAAATGACATGGACAAAGACTCTACATGCATTTACTGCTTTTGGAGATTAAATGTTGCAAATAAATTAAGGCATCATATTTAACTTGAAGACCCATTTTTCCCTCAGGTGTACAGGATGCCATGAACCACGGCCGAAATATTCAAGCTTTAAACCAAACACAGCAGAGCACAAGTTGAAATCGCAAAGGTCTCCTCCTACTTTCCTGTCACTTTTCATTCCTTAGTAAATACACTCAGTACTTACCACTGCAAAAGAAAGACTGGGCCAGCCACACGCTTCTTTAGCTGCACAACAGTTGAAAAGAATCTTAAAATACAGTGGTTACAGCAGTCATCTGATGTAAACTTTTGCCGACAATATTTTTAGGCTCCATAGCTTATTGCAGCAAATGATACAATTAGAAGAGCATTAAAATAATAGCTCTCTATTTAAAGGAACTGTGTAATGACGTTCAAATGACTGCAAGATGATAGCAGCCCTACTGGCTTTTGAGCAGGATAGATCACAAATATATGCTGATAACCCAATAGAAGATTCTTGTTTTTTTTTTCCTGAATTATGCTTTCAAGTGCTCAGATAGGGAAAAGAATCATCTCTCTGGCACCAGGGCTAAATGAAGTCTTAATTCTCATCAAATTTTCTAGATTACTAATGCAGAATTCTTTAAGCCCTGATATTTTCCTGTTTCAAAATGGCATTTATGTTTACTAGAATACATTAAAATATGTACCATAGTTCTATGACTTTTGTTTATGATTATACTATCTCACAGCATACTGAGACTTTGGTAAGCTATCATTTGGGGTAAAATAAGATAATTTCAGCCAGATTCTAAGAGCTTTGGTTTGGTAAGCTATCATTTGGGGTAAAATAAGATAATTTCAGCCAGATTCTAAGAGCTTTGGTGCATTATCGCATAATAATTGTCAGAATGGCTGATAAAAATGATAATCTTGAAACATCAAAAATATTAAGTCACATCATATGCAACCTTATGAAGGAGCTGTACAATATGTAGAACCTACTGAAAACTCAAATGTGCTTTTATTATTTTTTTCTTTCTTTTCACTATCTCTGCTGGTGGGTAGTCGATTCTCACTACGCCTGGTTGACCGAGTTCCAGTCTCCAATAAATCCTTCTGTCATTTCTAATATTAATTAAATAATATAATCTAAATGATAGAATCATTAGTTCCTCTAATAGTCTTTCCTATGTGGTAAAGAGACACCAACTCTTTTTCTACTCTCACTGGTTTCTTTTTTTTTTTTTTTTTTTGCTACTTGTTGGGTTTCAGGAATGTTCCCGAAAGCTGAGATTCGAGAAAACCTACACAATTAAGAGTCCCAATAATAAATTCTGGTCATAGTAATTTTCTCACTTTAGATCATATATTAGCTACACAAGTGAAGAAGCACAGTAGAAGACAACAAGAAAGTAAACTCAGGTATGCAACTAAAAACATCAACTCTTAGAAGTGGAATTTAAATGATTGTGTCAGGATGAGAATGAAAACTTGGTTAAAGTGCTAAGTACTCAAGTAGCCAGACCAACCCATTTGCAAAACAAACTACTCCGTGATTCAGTCCTCAAAACATAATATATCATAACATGTACTAAACCATAAGGTGCAACAAAATTACATGAGCTCAAGTGTTTTATCAGTACTCTTTCAGATTCATATTTACCAAGGTAAGACCAGGGACAAACCCTGAGTGGACTTCTATGTTCCAAAGATAAGACTACTACTGACTGTTCCAGCAAGTAACTTGGCTTATAAATTCTTACCTTCCATGAATTGACCACTCTAACTAATATCCAGCCCCATGAGTAACTCTGACCCCAGCCCTAAGATAACCTCCCTTTTGGGATGTATTGGCTTCATCAAAGTGCACTCTCCTTGCTCATGAAGTTTCTGAAATCTATGTTTTTGTGATGAGCAGGTCCCTTGGACTCTGAGGCCTTAGAGTCTTCATTCATTTGTTCCTTTACTCAACTCGGTGATAGAGCCTAATAAGTGACTGTTGGGTATGACCACATATAGCTCATAAAACACTGTGACCAGCAGTTTCATGGTGAAGTAGCCAGAAATAGTAATAATGGACTCAAAAGGGAATGAGCGGTGAGGAAGTGGGAACCATGACTCTAAACTATTTCAAGAAACTCTGCTGTAAATTGAAGTTGCAAAATAAGGCAGAAGCTGCAAGGAATGTGATTTACATAGTATTTAGTGTGGTGAGAGAAACCATTTAAAACAATAATGCCGAGGAATAAAGGGGGAGGATTCCAGGAGCAAAGTAATTGAAAATTTGAGAGAGAACAGAATCAAACTGAGATGCTGGCCCTCCATAAGATTATGAATTGTTGCCAAAACATGTGGTTAGGAAGTAGTCAGGTCACTGCTTTGATGTCAGATGAGAAGATTCTTTTCTATTTTATTCTGCATTTTTATCTTAATTTTTTTTGAATAAATGGAGATATGGAGAAAAATAACCAGAAACAATGATATAGTAGAAAGACTGAGGTCCACCTTTGCATAGATTCAAATGTCTCCTTTCACACTCAGTCGCTTCATGACTATTTCTCATTTTTAACTTTTCCCTCTATAAAGTTGAAGTATTAATATCCATTCTAAGTATTCTGCCACTGCAGTACACTATAAAGCCTCCTTGTAATACTTTGTATATCTTCTATTGTACTTACCACCTAGTCTTCCATTGTGTATCAGCATATCTGACTCCTACGGGACCCTAATTCTTTGAGAGTAGGTGCTATTTATAGATTATGACCTTTTTTTTTCCTTTGAATTCTGAGCACTAGCACATTATCATGTAGCTAATGAAATTTGACTGACTAATATTCGCAAAATGTAGATGGTGTTTAACATCTTCCGGGCTCTGTTTAAAACATTTTACACATGTTAATGCATTCAGCCCTTAGAACAAACCTATTCACTAAGAGCTCTAGGTCTCCTCATTTTAGGTACAAGAATGTTGAGGCAAGAGAGAAGAGAGCAGCAAGCTAGGATTCCAACAGGACATGCCAGGCTCTTAAACTCTACCTCATACTGCCCTCTCACCAACTAAATGAATGTACTGAAGGTTATAGATAAGGAAATTCATGCAGTATGAATGAATTTCAAAACTCTGTGTTAAAATATGAATGGATCTCGCGTGGGCTTTAGCATGAATCAGTTTTGGAATACTGCTTTGGAAAATAGCTCAAATAGTACACAGAAGATGAGATCATAGTTTGTGGTAATTACATAGCAGGAGTTTATAATAGGGGTAATCAGCATAGTTCCATCATATCCTAAATACTCTTGGTGGCTGAGAAGCAAGAATTGATAATAATAGATGTAATTTATTGAGAATTGCCTGTGTGGCAGGCACTGAGCAAAGAGTTTGGCATATATTATCTCATTTAATTCTCACAAAGGCTCTATTGTATTATCTCCCCACTTTAGAATGAGGATAGCTGGTACTGTGTAGAGCAGGAGTTACAATGTAGTGTACTGAAAACACATCATATCCACTTAATTTCTTTGTCTTCTTGTGGTGGGGACAGAGTTTTTGGAGTTGCCATAGAAATCATGGATAAAATCAGCAAAACAACAACAACAAAAGAATTCACATTCCTCCAAATATATCTTCAGGACACTCTCTACAACCTAGTTTCTTTCTTTCTTTTTTAAAATCCCTATCTCATTGGATACTAATGGGAATATCAATGATTTGATGCAAATAAAGTTTAAAACAATATGCGATATCAGTGTTGTTGACAGTTGACATGACCTGTAATAAAGTGTATGTGTATTATTATGATTCTAAATATATGGATATTAATATTCCTGAGAATTACTCTAGAATAAAAAGAAAACACAGAAAAGAAGTAAACAGACACATTTCTTTTGTATCAACTACTTATAAAAATGAAAACTTAAAAGTAATCTTTTTTCCCAGAACCATCTGGGACACACAGATGTGTCCCTTGGTATTCATGCAGGATTCATTTGAGGTCCCCTCATGTATACCACCATTCACGGATGTTCAATTATCATATAAAATGGTCCAGTAGTATTTGCATAGAAGCTACACACATCGTCCTGGGTGCTTTGCATCATTTCTAAGTTACTTATGACACCAATAAAATATAAACATGGCAAGGATAGTTGTTATACTGTATTGTTTAGGGAACAGTGACGAGGAGAAAGTTTCATATGCTCAGTGCAGATGCAATCTTCTTTTTTCTGAATATTTTTCATCTTTATATACAGAAACTTATACATATGGAAGGCTGGCTATATTAAGAATTGGAGAGGCTGGGGATACAACTCAGTGGTAGAGAGCACTTGCCTAGCATATGCAAGGCCCTGGGTCCAAACACCGCAAAAAAAAAAGAAAATAAATAAAATGGGATTAATCATTCTGAAGAATAAATTTTTTAAATTAGTCCCTTATTACTATAGTTATTTTAATAAGTTTTTGGGTTGTAATTATATTTATACTCATTTCTTGGTGTTGCAGAATAACATAAGGATAGAGGAAGAAAAATATTAAGTCTATATCTTCTCTTATTTTATAAGAATATGTTGTTATTTTGCAAATTTTTTTCTCATAATACTTCATATATAAAGCATTTCTCATGCTTGTTAGATATAGGGTTTCTCTGGAGAGTCTCCTAATATACTGAAGGTTAATATTTATGACATTAATTTTCAGAAAATGTAAGACAAGTTGTGAACCTAAACATAAAATGGATATAATTGCAGGAAGTCAGTATTTCTTTTCGACAGTCTAATCAACCATCCAAATTGCCAAATAAACATTCTGGCTGTTATCCAGAGTGATTCTGTAGCTAGACTCCTTTAGATATTCAGGATGTCTCTCCTTGCCCTTTTCCTACAGTTTGATTGATTTCTCATTCATTTTTCATTTGGAAAGAAAAAAGTAAAGAAAACTATTGTTTCCCAGTGTAGAACCAAGAGCAAGAAATAACTTTCAGAAGTATTTACTTAAGTGCACAGAGGTGACAAGACTCTCCACTTGTGAGTCAGTGAGGGACCTTGGCAGACAGAAATTTCCATTTGATTGATGCTTCCAGGAAGACTGCGACAGGACACGTGACACACTGTGCATGGGTTTTGAAAATGAAGCATGGCATTGCTGTTCACATATCATTGGCAAAATTGAGTCATATCTTAGAAGAAACTGAGAAAGCATAAGCCTCCTTTGTTCTTGGCCAAACAAGATGCAGAGTATTGAGAACTGCTATAAGGATACCAGGATTATAGCCTGGTCCCCATGCAATGATGCTGATCCCCTGCCCCACTTGACCTCAGCGCATCTTGTCTTGGTGACGCTGACTCCAGAAAAGTAAGTGAAAGATGACCGTCTGAGGCTTTACTCCCATCCCTGGCATTATTTTTTTCCATGGGGGAAAAAAAGTCTTAGACTATTATTCATTTTTTTTATTATTGTCCATGTATTTTTAGGCTGTGAGTGTATAGCTGTAGATTCAGGAACAAATAAGATTGAATCCCTGCCTAGAGAGCAGGGAAGCTTTCAGGGATGACATATATCTAATAGGTAATTAGAATAAGGAGTTAAAATGTTATATGAGATGAGAGCCTGGCTTGGTGGTTGTCATTGCTGATACCAGTATCTCTGCTCTACTAGCCCTTTAGTTTCTCCTAATTCCTAATTACTCCTAAACTTCTGTGAGAATGGACATAATTTGAAAATTTTTTTAAGATTCAATCTCCAATTCAATAGACTGTGAATGAAAATCTGAGAGCCTCCCCATGAATACATAAAAAATATTCACTTTTATCTTTCTTTCCACTCTTTGGATAATTTGAGAATAGGCAATGGTTTTAATAAAACCTCTCTAAATAACACAAGTGTTACCATTCTGGTTTAAAACATTTGTATTCGTTTATGCTTTGTCTATGGAGAACAAAATGCAGATTTGAATATTAGTTAGTTGCTTTGTTGTAGGTAATCAGTGGAGTTCATTTATGTCCTAGGACAAAACTATGTTTTCACTTGCATTTTCCAACTTGATTTCTGAACAAGTAGGTAACCAAAAAAAAAAAAAAATCTCTATTTGTGTGTGCTAGATGTCCATGCAGTCAGTAATCCATCCAATTCACCAGTTACTGCAGTTAAAGGATGTATTTCCAAAAAAAGATAGAAAGCAAGCATGCTGGAGGCATTTTCAGTCATTGCCTGGCTGATTTTCCTTCTCTGCTAATGTGCTATTTCTAGTAAGATGAAATTATTCAGTGTTGGTGGTCTGCATTTCCAAATCAGCATTCTTTTCTGGGTTAGAAATGGCATAATCTCATGATTTCACCGGCTCTCTCCCCATGCCATCCACATGTGGTGGGGGGAATGTTCTAGGCTTGCTAATGTTACATTTCAAAAGGGAAATTAGTCTCAGCCCAAAAGAGGGTAAAAATGAGAGGGCTAGGAAGCTTTTAGAGGCTTTTATATTCTGATTAGGCAACAGATAGCAAGTTCCTTAACTTGACAACTGGTTATCACCAGCCTCCTCCTCCGGGTTCCAGCAGCATCTCAGGCTGCATTTTACAGGGC
This sequence comes from Ictidomys tridecemlineatus, assembly GCF_052094955.1. Classification (NCBI taxonomy): domain Eukaryota; kingdom Metazoa; phylum Chordata; class Mammalia; order Rodentia; family Sciuridae; genus Ictidomys; species Ictidomys tridecemlineatus. The sequence continues at coordinate 168,044,303 of NC_135482.1, forward strand.
CTCGGTAGCCTCTTAACACTCCTCTTCACTTTCTTAGGCACTGGTCTCTCAAGCCAGAGACCCAAAGAAAAACAGCCATAGAATAATAATCTTAGTAAAGCAGATTGTCATGGGCACATACACAGGGGCACTGAACAAAACAGCCCTCCTGTCTTTCCCGTTTTATACAGCACCTTCATTAAGCAGACCATGACAACCATGTTAGCAGTGTCTCTGAGTGACCTTGGCACATGCTATGCTATTGAACTCTTAAATGTCTGGTGCTGGTGAGGGATTAGGAGAACTTGAACCATAGTGGTGAAGAAACCCTGAGGCTATAACATTACTAACACTGATCTGGTTCCTTTTACTTCATTAGTTGAACAGTCACTAATTCCTTTAAAGAACAAATAATGGGTTATCCAACGCAGCAAGGTGCCTATAGGGACAGTCAGAGGTCTGACAGTCAGAAGATGGGGCTGAAAGACTGCCCGCCCTGGAAGATGCCAGTAGCAATGATGGCAGAGATGCCTTCAGTTTCAAAAAGTTGCCAGATCAGTGTGAGAACCAGGAGCTCGAGGCTCCTGTTAGAATTGCAGCTTGAGGCTCCTGTTGGAATTGCTACATTCCCAAGGTATGGTCAGCTTCTTGCTTTATATTTGCTCCACAATGACATGAATAATGCAAGATATCTTGGAAAAAGGATGCCACAGGCTATAAAAACTGCAAATTCTGAATTTGGGGTAATTTGGTCAGTGGAACAGAGAATCTGGCTGTGAGATTTCCTTGGGATCTGTATTACTATTAGTGCCCACCAGGGTGTCCAAGATGTCCAGCCAATTATGTGAGCATTTAGAGATGCAACAAGAAGTGCCTTCACCCTGGTCTCTCAAGCATACATTTCAATAATTGCTCATGATTTTGCAGCCTGTTGGGCTTCCTGTAGAAGAGGCTGTGAAGGTACATTGGTACAAGGATGGCAAGCTGACGAGAATGGCTCTGCCCAGAAAGCCAGTTGCAGGGTCGCTGGATGTTTCCTTTAACAGGTTTATTTCCTTATCAGAGCCTGGCCCAGTTCCACCAATCCCCAATATACAGCAGTTAGCCAGACTGACCGATGATGATGAGGCTTTCCTTGAAAATTGATGTACCACTCTGATTTCAGCATCCACTTCGGAATCCTGTACAAAGACAAATACAGAAATTTATAATTTTCATTTTCAATTTACTGGATGGATTATAAGCACTTCAACATTCCTGAGTATGTAATGACCTACATATATTATATTAAAATGTCATATATATTTTGTCCTTAAATATTATGCTAAATAGTTGCTAAAACAATTCTCATCTTGTAATATTTAACAATTTGATTGGAGCCCATCAACATTCTGAGGTTAGTTTATATTTCTTGTACATTCGTAACTCAAGCTCCACTGCTTGGTGTACAGCAATGCTGTGGGCTATCTTCCCCACCGACACACCCCCACCTGCACCAGTGGTTAATAGCCACAGCAATGCACATGGACAGGACTGTGCTCAGGACAGATCCTGAAGTGCTGGGGTTATGATCCACCTTCTTTGGAGAAAATATACTCTTTTCTCCTTGCCTCTGGAGAATCACAAACAGATATAGAAATATAGCTAAGGAGCAAATAGACCATTTTCTGAGTAAACGAGTTTATTCGCTTTAGGGTTTTTTGTTTGTTTGTTTGTTTGTTTGTTTGTTTTTAATATAGTGAGTACATTCATTGCTGGCAATGGCGGGTTCTCCTTGCCAATGCGATGATCATAAATACTAAGTTGGTACATTTTCTTTTAGAAGAAGGGGAAGTTTAAGTGTACAATGCCTTGTGTGAGTAAGAAAGCAATTACAAGTGATATACTTGGTACAACTCTCCTGCATCCAATTGGTTGCTTATATTTGTCCCATGGTTCAAGTTCTGCCTTTCAAAGAAGTACTGAACAAGTCTTCCTTCTTTCTTTTTTTGGGAGGGGGTTGGGGGGGCGCTGGAGGGGCCAGGGATTGAACTCTGGCATTTGACCACTGAGCCACATCCCCAGCCCTGTTGTTTTATTTTATTTTTTTACTTAGAGATAAGAGTCTCACTGAGTGGCTTAGTTCCTTGCTTTTACTGAGACTGGCTTTGAACTCTGGATCCTCCTGCCTCAGCCTCCCAAACCACTGAGATTACAGGTGTGTGCCACTGCTCCTGGCCAAGTCTTTATTCTTTAGGTGACTGCCATCCAAATAATTTGTTTATTGCATCTTTAGGACAAAATACCACTAAATTCATTTATTCTGCATTTGTTCAATAAATATTTAATTGAATTCTTAAAAATAGAGCAATTGATAAAGATATTTGATGCTGGGGGCTCCATATATATTCCATGATTTTCTCCTTTAACTTATCATCAATAAACCATATCATATAAACAGCACTCTTATTTATTTGCATTATATTAAGGGAATGAGATTCAAGAAGAGGAGAAGGAAATTGCTGGTCTACATAAAGCTTTCTTGGAACAAGAGAAATAGAATGAATAATTATCCTACAAAACTCCTTGTGTTGTTATTCTATGATTTTTACATAAAACTTTTAGTTTGAGATAATTGTTCATTCACATAGAGTTGTAAACAATATGTTTATGATTAATTTGCAAAATGAGAAACTCACCTGACTTACTCTCCATTGAAACTGGAAAACTTATATTTATTTTATTTCTTGATTGATTTTTATTTTACTGTTGTCAGTGTATTCTAATTGTACATAATACTGGGATTCATTGTACCATATTCATTTGTATACATAATATAATTTGATCAATCTCATTATCCAGTACCTTCCCTTACCCTCGGCTCTTCCCTCCCTCATCTGCTTCTTCTAATCTACTCATCTGCTTTATTTTGCTATTAATTTAATTAGTATATATGTTATTTTATATATACAAATTGTAATTATATATAGACATATATATTGTTAATTGTGATATATTCATGCATATATGTAGAATAATTTGATAGAGTCTCATTCCCCAGTACTTCTCATACCATGTCCTCCTCATTCCCTCTCAGTCTCCTGCCTCTACCCTACTTTACTGGTCTTCCTTCTATTATCAGGAGATTCCCCACACCTACCACCTGCTTTTTTTTAATACTCCTTTTTTTGTCATTTTCTTTGTCTGTAGCTTCCACATATGAGAGGAAACATCCTCCTTTGACTTTCGGAGTCTGCCTTATTTCACTTAGCATGGTGTTTTCCAATTTCATTAATTTACCAGCAAATGACATAATTTCATACTTCTCTATGGCTGAGTAAAACACCACTGTGTGTATGTGCCATATTCTCTTTATTCATTCATCTTTTGACTGGTACCTGGACTGGTTGTATAACTTGGCTATTGTGTGAATTGCACTGTTATGATCATTGATGTGCCAGTATCATTATAGGATGCTGATTTCAGATTTTTGGGTCGTTAACCAAGGAGTGAGGTATCTGGGTCATGTGGTGATTCCATTCCTAGGTTCTTGAGGAATCTCCATCTCCTTTCCAAAGTGGTTTAACTGATTTATAATCCCACCAACTATGTATAACTATAGTATTTTTTCACATTCCCGGCAGCAAATATTGTTACTTGTATTATTGAAGATTGCCATTCTAAGTAGAGTAAAATGAAACCTCAATGCATTGTTGAGTTGCATCTCCTGATTGCTAACAGTGTCTGTTTTTTTTTCATGTTTGCTAGCCATTTGTATATTTTCTTCTGAAAATTACTTATTTAGATCTTTTGCCCATTTATCAGTTGGGTTATTAGGGAGTTCCCCCGGCCCAGCTCTGTTTTTTTTCTTTGTGTGTGTGTGTGTGTATGTGTATGTGTGTGTGTGTGTGTGTGTGTGTGTGTGTGTGTGTGCATGTGTATGTGTTTTGGTAGTGAAATGTTTTAGTTATTTATATATTCTGGATATTAATCCCCTGTCAGAAGGGTAGCTAGCAAAGACTTTCTTCATTCCATGGTTCTATTTTCATGCTTTTATTTATTTCGCTGTGCAGAAGCTTTTTAATTTGATAGTATCCCATTTATTGATTCTTGGTTTTATTTCTTGCACTTTGGGAATCTTTTAAGGAAGTCAATACCAATACCAATGTGACAGAGTGTTGATCCTCTTATCTTCCAGCACTTTCATAGTTTCTGACCTGATTCCAAGATCTTTGGTCCATTTTGAATTGATTTTTACACAGGGACAGTGCTAGTTATCTAGTTTCACTCTCCTATATATGAATATTCAATATTCCCAGCCTTTTTTTTAAAAGACCATCTTTTCTCCACTCTGTTTTTGGCACTTTTGTCAATAATCACATGATTTTGTTTATGTGGATTTGTTTTCTAATTTATTCCATTGGTTTCCATCTGTTTATAAGCCAATACTCACTGTTTTTGCTATGAAGCTCTGCAATATAATTTGAGATGAAGTACTACAATGTCTTCAGTATTGCTCTTTTTTTAAAAAAATTTTATTTTATTTTAATTTTTTCTTCTTTCCACGTTTTTATTGGCACATTACAGGTATACACAATGATAGGATTTGTTATTATATTCATGCACTTTTTTAATTTTAAAGTAAACATTTTTATTTATACACAGCATATGAAAGTGCATATTAAATCAACCTAGACTAGCCAAGATAGCCCATATCTAATTTTATATGACTCAACAATTTAAAATATTGATAAATTTATTTCAGAAAAAGATATGCAATATTATGAGATGAGATACAAAAATTAAATTCAAATGCATATGTGATTCAATTGTCTTATTTAAATAACCCCAATGACACATATACTACAGAAAATACTTGCTATAAAATATTCATATCAGTAAGAAAAGTAAAAATTGAAATTTATTAAATAATGATCGCTGCTTCTTAGACTTTATTTTTAAATAAAATGCAAATAATTTTATATTTTATGAAGTAGCTTTTATGTAAATTTTCCAATTTTAATATTTTAAATTAACAATGTAAATAATTGAGTTATTTAAATATTAATCATTGAATTTATTTACTTTGTTTTAATTAATTTAAAAATTTGAAAGAAATCACATTCTATAAAATTGGACATAATCAAGCATATTCAGATTGTTATTTATTTTATTAAATGCTATAGGATATTAAATGGTATTAAAATTTTCATCTGATAAGAGCATGCTTTTAGCATATATTTAGTATTCTATATTTTTCAATTATTTGATTTTATTATAATTTCTTATTTGCATATGTCAGTGAGGTGATATATATATCAAATATACATATATATGTATCATATATGTACATAAATACACACACATACACATAACTAAGTATTATAGAATCTATATTTTACTTTCTGTAAAATCTTTCATCTTTTTACATTTAAGTAAAAATTAAGACATTGTCTTAACAGGAACCCTCTAATTCCACTCATGTCATTTTATTTATTACTTCATAGCCAATCATAAAATCCACAGAAAATACCAACTGATGCTGCTGAGGACAATCAAGTCAGGCCATAGAGGATTTGTTCTGGGTGTTGTTTTCAAAGTGTCCTGTTTGAAGAAAAAGTATATGATAAACCTATAGAGAGCAAGTCTACTTCATTTTAAATAAGAAAAATGTAAATGAAGCAAATGATATGCTTATCTCTTGAAATAAGAATAATAGAAACTAGGTGGGAGAGCTTGTTTATTATTCTTGTTATTTTTCTTTTTAGTTATATATAACATTAAGATACATTTTAACATAATCACAAAATCATGGAATATAATTAATTCTAATTCAGTCCCCAGCCCCTTCTCCTCCTTTCTCTCTCTCCCTGTACCCCTCTCTCCACTCTACTGATCTTTCTATAATTTATTTATAGGTTTTATTTTTTTAATTAGTGTTTTGTGGATATACTTCTTGTCGGGATCCACTGTGCTACATTCCTGTATGTACATAGGAAAGTTTGGTCAGGTTCTTTCTATTCTTCTTCACTTTTCTCATCCCTCTTTATTTATTAGGAAGTAATGAATACAATGAAATGAGTGGAATTAGAGGATTCCTGTTAAGACATTGTCTTAATGAATCCCCTTCATCAAAAATCAAAATCAAAGTAGCTTTTCTTCCATTCTCTAACAAAAATGTGTCTTTCCCAATAACTTTAAGCCTCATACTAAAGTGGAGACTTAGAGTAAAATTGTTTCGTCCAAGGGAAATGGATGAAAAAATGCAATATTCAAAATTCCCTCTCCACACACTTACCCAGTTCCATGATAAAAGAGTAGCCAGGTTGAGAATTTCTATTTTTGCATAAGATGCCATCATGTCAAGAGGAATCATGTAGAAAATACCATGTCTCAACACACAATTACATTTTCCATTCCTTGGGACAAGCAATAGAAGATGCTACACAACAGCAATGCAGACTCTTCCTTAACAATTTCTTGCCACCGACAACCACAGAAGCAAATATGACACTTAAAATAATGGCTCCCTGTATTTCTCTCAGCCTCACCTGGAAGTCCCTACACTTTGGGGTTGGACTGTATCTCATCTCACTGGAGGAGCACTGTGTGAGCACTGGCTTCAATCCTCACCGTGGTATGAGCTTCTTCAGGTCAATGGGCATTTACACAGAGTGGCAGCATTTTTACTAAAGCACTGAAACACTTTTTCATCTTTTTTTCATAATAATTTGTTAATTCTTCTCACAAATAATATTCCAAACAGTAAGCCAGCTTCACAAAATGCTTTAAGGGTTTGCTGGATTTCCAATAGCTCAGGCTACAAGCAAACTCATAACATGAGGACTTTTAAAATCAGTGAGTACAGAAGGAGAAGGGAAGTAGACACATGTTATATGTTGAGGGATTATACAGAGCCCTTGTATAACCTCACTGATGTGATTTGACTTTATGACACGACTGAATTGACTCAGTGAGCTAGGTCAAAATGGGAGTTCAAGTCTTCAAATTACTTCTTGGTAGAAGAAAAGTAGTTGGGAGTAAACTTTGTAGAATACAATAGTAGTTGGGAGTAAACTTTAAAAAAAAAAAAAGAAAGTATTTTTAGTTATATACAACACAAGGATACACCCTGACATAATCAAAGAAGCATGGAACACACCCTCTCCAATTCAATAACCAGCACTCCCCCACTCCCCTCTACTGCCCTTCCTCTACTCCACTGGTCCCTCTTCAATCCATTCACATTTTTTTAAGTTATTGTCATGTGGATGTACCTAGTGCCAGGACTCACTGTGCCACATTCCAGCTTGCACAAACAGAAGTAGGGTCAGATTCATTCCACTGTCCTCCCCTTTCCTGTCCCATCTTCCTCCTCCTCCTCAATCCTCTTTGTCTACTCATCTATTTTGAAGAAATTCCCTTTTAGTTCTTTCTCTTTCTTTTTTTTTTCTTCTTTTTATTCCCCACCCCTTGTTTTGGATTAGCTTTCAAATACCAGAAATTCATTTGACCTTTGGCTTTTGGGGACTGGTTTGTTTCACTTAGCATGTTAGTCTCCTTTATTTATTTACCAGCATATGCCATAATTATGTTTTTCTTTGTGGCTGAGTAATACTCCATTGTGTATATATCTAATATTTTCTTTATACGCTCATCTGTTAAAGGGTGCCTATGTTGGTTCCATAGCTTAGCTATTGTAAATTGTGCTGCTATGCATATTGATGTAACTGTATCACTATAGTATGCTGATTTTAAATCTTCAGGGTATATACCAAGGAGTATAGCTGGATCTTATGGTGGTTCCATTCCTAGTTTGTTGAGGAATCTCCATACTGCTTTCCAAAGTGGCTGCACAAAATTGCAGTCCCATCAACAATGTACAAATGTACCTTTTCCCCCACATCCTTGTCAAAATTTATTATTATTTTTATTCTTGATAATTGCCATTCTGACTGGAATGAGATGAAGTCTTTATGTAGTTTTTATTTGCATTTACCTAATTACTAGAGATGTTGAACATGATGTTCTAAGACTTAAAAGAAGTAAAATTAGAAAGGAGTGAAATTAGAGGGAAAATACAAGAAGTGAAAAATCACTTCTATAAAGACAGAATCTGAAAAAGAAACGCCCCCCAAAAAAATCCTGGAAACAAAAGACTAATAAATCTAATTTCAAATTCAGTGTAAACTATCGCCAATAGGTCAGACCACTTTGAAGATAGATTTCCATGCCTTGAAAATGGAATATACAATCTTGAAAATACAATTGATCATAAAGAAAAGATGTTTAAAAAAAATCCATGACCAGACTATTCAAGAAATCTGGGATAACATAAATAATCCAAATTTAAGCACCATTAGGGTAGATGAAGTTTCTGAAATACAAACTAAAGGGATGTACAATCTCTTCAATGAAATAATGCAGAAAAAAATCCGAACCTTAAGAATGAGATAGAAATTTAAATACAAGAAGCATGTAGGACTCTAAATACACAAAATCACAATAGATCCACTCTAAGACACATTATAAAATGAAAATGCCTAACATACAGATTAAGGATGCAATTTTAAAAGCTGCAACAGAAAAACATCTGGTTACATTTAGAGGTAACTCAATTCAAATTTCTCTACCCAGATCCTAAAAGCCAGAAGAGCTTGAAATAATATATGCCAAACTTAAAAAAATGCCAAATAACACCCAGAATACAATACCCAGCATACAATACCCAGCAAAATTAGGCTTCATTATCGAACTTCTACAATGGTAACTGATCTTCAAGTCTCTCCAAGTCTCACACTTTGTAATATTGAGTTGTAGAGTATTTATTTTGTGACCCACTTCTCAATTCTGCTTTTCTTTCACTGCCTCCTTTATATGTTGTGAAGAGATCAGGAATCACTGCCTAATTCTCTTCTGCCATCTTCTCTCTTTTCCAGCATTTATGTTACTCCTCAAGGTTCCTTTGGCTATTCTGGGTCTTTTATTTGTCCATATGAATTTATAGGATATTTTTATAGTTCTGTGAAGAATGTCATTGGTATTTTGATGAGGATTGCACTGAATCTGTAGATTGCTTTTGGTAATATAACCATTTTGACAATATTGATTCAGACTATCCATGAACATGGGTAGAAAGATTTTTCTGTATCCATTAGGATAATCACATGATTTTTGTCCTTGACTATATTTATGTGATGAAATAAACTTACTGATTTATATACATTGAATCAACCTTGCATCTCTGGGATGAATCACACATGTTCATAGTGTACAATCCTCGTAATGTGTTTTTGCATGTGGTTTCCTATTATTTATTTATGCATAATGAGTATTGAACCCAAGAGCACTTTGCCACTGAGCTATGCCTTGAATCCTTTTTATTTTTAATTATGAGACAGAGTCTTGCTAAGTTGCCTAGGTTGGCCTCAAACTGTGATCTTCCTATCTCAGCCTCCCAAGTCACTAGGTTTACAGACATGTACCTTCACATCTAACAGTGTTTGCTAATATTTTATTAAGAAATTTTATATCCATTTTCATCAGGGATATTGATCTCATGTCTTCCTTCCTAGATGTATGTTTATCTGGGATTGATGCTGGGTTGTAACAGCTGCCTAGACTCAATTTTGGATGTTCTCTTCCCATTTCATGGAATAATTCCAGGAGAATTTGCATCTTTTTTAAAGGTCTGGTAGAACTTGAGAATCCAACTGATCCTGTGTTTTCCTATATTCTAAGGCTAATTATTACTGCTTTAATCTCATTACTTGATATTGGTTTATTTATGTATTCTATACCCACTTAGTTCAATTGGATAGGTCATACATGTCTTGAAATTTTCAATGTATTCCAGATATCTTATTTATTGAACTGTAAGTTTTCAAAATAATCCCTTATGATCCTCTAAATTTCAGAACTGTCTGTGGTAATACCTCCTTTTTCATCTCCAATTTAATTGTTTTGGATCTTCTCACTCTTTCTTTGGGTTGATGTGGCTAAAGGTTTATCACTCTTGTTTATTTTTTTTAAAGAATATTTTCAGTATAATAATAGTAGAAAATTTATAATGTAAATGTTATGATAATAGGTTGAAAATTTTCCAAACCTTAGGAAATAGGTGGACATACACATACAGTATACAAATAATACAGAACCCCAAATAATGTAAAAAAAAAGAACTTCTCTGAGACACACCGTATTTGAAACGAATAAACACGGAGAAAAACTGCAAGAGAAAAACGTCAAGTCATATTTAGAGGTAAACTAGTAAAACTCATTTCTGACAACTCAGTTCACACTCTAAAATCCAGAAGGGCTTGGAATGAAATATTCCAAACTCTGAACGAAAACAACTGCCAACCAAGATTGTTATATCTAGCAAAGCTATCTTTCAGAATGGAAGTAGAATTTAAAACTTTTCATCTCCTTTTCTTGCTTTCTGAAGTGATTTCTTAGGTCTTCTTTAAGCTTATTAAATTCTTAAGAATTTTTATAGTCTTTATCTGGAATTTCATTCCTGTCATATCTGTGGGTTCCATTTTGGGGGCAATGTAAATATTAGGGGAGACTTGTTTGCCTATTTTCTCATGTTTTCTGAGGTCTGGAGGTCTTAATCTTGGACATCTGTTGAGATGGATTCCTCTTCCTCTTTTAAGAGTGTGTTCTTTGCATAAGTTCTGGGTTGCTGGTAGCTTTTAACTTCAGCAAATAGACTCAGTATAATAAAGAGTTAATTGGAACCATCAGTACCTCTTAGCTTGCAACTGCACAACAGCAGATATAATTCACCCTGTGCACAGCCACTTTAAGATGGCTCCCTGCCTCAGCTCTCTGCTTACCAGCCAAGAAAAATGAAGCATGTACGCCAGGTTGCTGAGCTGCCTCTGTTTCAGTTAAGATCAGACTGCCTCTCTGTTCCACGGGTTCTCCTGTGCCAAACTGTTTCCACAGTGCTCTTTCTCTTTCTGCTGGTATCACCCCTTCCATCTGTGTAAACCAATACTGCCAGCACCGTCAGCCTATTTCTTTTTGTCTTATGTTCAGATTTCCTAAATTTGTTTGTCTCAATGGTTTTCTTACTCTTGGATATTGAATTTCAGTGGATTCCCTTGTACCCACCTCACTGAGAGGCAATACTCCTGCTAAGCCACTGAGCAACTGGAAAATGCACCCATTCCCTCATCCGCTATCTATTCCGCTGCACGTTTTTAAAAATAATGATCTGACTGTTCTGGATCTGGTATAAGGACAAATAGCAAATAAGCAAACTTCTATTCAATGAAACCTATTTGAAAGTTTCTAAGAAAGGCAAGAGCCAGTGTATTTCAACTAGAATCACTTCTTCCCATAAACCTCCCCTTACAGTAAGGCTGAGATGCTATGTGAAGATGCTGTAACCAAACAATCCTTCACAGTCAGGGGCCTATCTTCCAAGCAGGAACAGGACTGTCACATTTCTAATGTTGCTCAAGCTACCTCTGGCCTTGAATCATCTATTGAGAGTCAAGGGTTCTCTTCCTCTGTCTATCTCCCACACGTGAAATGGAAGCCCTACCTTGGGTGCAGCATGAGGAGAAGATGGGTCTGAGATTCCCATTTTCTCAGTTTGGGATTCCTTTGTTCTATATCAGAAGAGGAGCCAGGAGGATCTCCAGCTGGTGCTGGTCTTTGCACTGAGTACGGGACTCCTGGAGTAGGGTGCCACTCAGAGAAGCCTGGAATTGTCCACACCATCAGGTCCAGAGCCATGCTAGAAACATTTCTTTGGAAAAGCAGGCCATAAACAGATGAATTGCAATCTTTTCCCGAAGTGAATAACTTCATTTGCAGTAGATCATGAAGCTTCTACCTAGGAGCTCTCTCAAAAACAATGCAGGTAATGGTAAAAGAGGAGATTGGTGAATTTAAAGAAAATAAATCCTAGGCTGTGGATGAGATACTTTGCAGGAGAGAGCAGGGAACACAAGAGCAGGCTCATTGTTTAATCTCCAGAGAGGATGAATACTGGTGTCTTCCCAGAGCAGAAAGGATGAAAAGAAGCCCAACTCCCTTGAGTCTTTTTAATGACCATAATCCCATTCATCAGAGCTTCACTCTCAAGAACTAATCTCCTCTAAAAGAGTTCTCCTCTTAGTTATGATCACGTTGGCCTTAAAATTCAACACAAATTATTAAGGGACACCCAGTCCAGACCACAGAGAGTTTTTAGATACAATTTTTTTTTTCATTTTACTTTATCACTACAATTTTTCTAAAAAAAATAATTTGACCATCCTGAAATGCAGAAAGGTAGATTGATAAAGGATCTATGGTAACATTTATTTAAATGCAGACTTCTTTCTCAAGTTTTTTTTTTATAAAACATAGAAAAATATTTAATAAAACCAGCAGAAAAATCAATGAATAATTTAAGAAAAACTATGCAAAATGTGTTTTTTGATGAAATTGCAAGATTAATATAAAAATTGTAGTAGAATGGCAAGTTAGAATGAATTTTTTCATTATTAAAATATCATATAAGTGCATTGTAGTTATAAATAATAGGGGAGATTCATTTTGACATAACCATAGAGGTATGAAATATATTTTGCTCTATTTCAGCACCAGATACTTCCCCTTTCCCTCCACTATTATTCATCTCTACTGGTCTTCCTTCCATATATTTATTGTTTCTATTAATTGGGGCTATAAAGATATACATAAAGATGGAATTCACTTGGTAATTATATGCTTATAAATTCGTATCATAATGTGGTCAATTTCATTCTGTGGTTTCTCCCTTTTCCAATGCCCTTTCCCTCCCCCTCATTTCCCTTCCTCTATTTCACCAATATTCATGGGATCCCCCCACACACTATATTTTGCTTATATTGCCATAGCTTCTGCGTATGAGAGAGACTGTTCAGCCTTAGATTTTCTGAATCTGGCTTATGTGACTTAGCATGATGCTTTCCAGTTTCATCCACTTACAAACAAAGAACATAGTTTCACTCTTCTTTATGACTGAGTAAAACTCCATTATACATGTACCATATTTTCCTTATCCAGCAATTGGGCTAGTTCCATAAGTTGGCGATTGTAAATTACACTGCTACAACATGGAAGTGCTTGTATTTCCGTAATAAGTATGCTGATTTTAGATCTTTCAGCCAAATGCTAAGGAATGAGATAACTGGCTCTCCGGTTAGGGACCTCCATACTGCTGTCCAAAGTTGTTGTACTAATTTATAGCTGCACCAACAGTGTATGAGTACCTTTTCCCCCACAACTTCACAACTTCTTTATTACTTAGATTATTGGTGATTGCCATTCAAATTGGAGTGAGAGACATCTTAATGTAATTTTGTTTTGCATTTTCCCCATGGTTAGGTATGTTGAACATTTTTTTTCATATATTTGTTGGAATTTTTATTTCTTGTTTTGAGAAAGGACTATTTAGTTCTTGTGCCCTTTTATTGAATGGGTTATTTGGTTTTTAAAAATTATTTTTGGTAGTGTTTTTTAAAATTCTTTCTATATTTTGGATATTAATCTCCCATCCAAGGAGTAGTTGACATTCTGTAGGCCTTCTTTTCACATTCTTGTTTCCTTTGCTAAGCAGAAACTTCTTAATCTGATGCCATCCCACTTACTGATTCTTGATTTTGTTGTATGTGCTTTTGGGGATCTCATTAACAAAAAAAGGTGCCTGAGCCAATGTGTAGGAGTGTTGAGCCCTTGTTTTCTTCTAGCAGTTGCAAAGTTTGTGGTCTCATTCCTGGGTCTTTGATAAATTTTAGTTGCCTTTTATGCAGGATGAAATATAGGGATCTAGTTTCATTCTTCTACATTCTTCTAGTTTCAATCTTCTACATACCTATATCACGCCCCAATTGTTAACAAGGCTATCTTTTCCCAACAAGTTCTCTTTAAAATAATTTAAACAGTTATTATCATAATTCTTTATTTTTTATTTATAAACAATATTATGTATCAATTCAATCAATTTAATTTGATTTAGTTAACTATGTGAATTACAAAGACATGCATCTTAAATCTGAAAAAGAATCATAATACTTGGAGCAAAAACAAACGCCCATTGTGTTAGTCAGTTTTCTATCACTATAATGACATATCTGAGATAATTCATTTAGAAAGCGAGAAGGTTTACAGTTTGAGGAGTTCCCAGTCTAAGATTGGGTGAACCAATTATTTGGGTCATCTGGTAGGTGTCACAGATGCCAATGGCAGGGATTTCATGAGAGAGCAATCTGCTTACCTCATGGCTAGTAAGGGGGAAAAAAGTCAGTTCCCACAATAATCTTCAAGAACATGCCTCTAATAACTGAAGAACCTCCCACAGGGAGGGTCCCTTCTCCAAAAAGTTCAGAGCACTCCAGTAGCACTGCCCTAAGGGATCAGTATTTACGTACCTGGACCTTTAGGGAATATTTCTCCATACCATAACTCCCAGAGTAAAACTGTTTTCCAAAGTAATTGAAACACTTTCTACTTTTTTATTATTAAATTCTCATTTGAATGACAGAATCTGACAGCATAGGTCAGAAATAATTACTCAAGAAACCTGACTACATTTTCTTGTTTGTTTTCCAAATATGACAAATAAGAACACAAAGGAAAATTATCATCTGAGTGAGATTATTTCTGCTGATTGTTTTTTTATTATATGATTAAAGGAGTGGAGAAGAAAAATACGTGACAGGACGTTTTGGAAATGATTTTGTAGTGGTGTAAATTTAAAGAAATCCCTCTTGGGAAATTGTACGGTTATTGTTATTAAATTATAAAAATTGGTGATGAGGCTGGGCATGGTGGCACAGCCTGCAATTCCAGCAGCTCGGGAGGCTGAAACAGGAAGATCACGAGTTCAAACCTAGACTCAGCAAAAGCAAGATGCTAAGCAATTCAGGGAGACCCTGTCTCTAAATAAGATACAAAATAGTGCTGGGAATGTGGCTCAGTGGTTGAGTGCCACTGAATTCAATCCCAAGTACCAAAAAAAAAAAAAAAGAGAAAAAGAAAGAAAAATCAATGGTGAGGTCACTTTTATAGAATCTGGGAAGAAACTACTGAAGTACTTTCTGGAAGGAATGGTGTTGGTCAAGGAACATCTGGAGAAATTCTTACAACTATCAATTTTCATAATGGCATGGGAATATGTTAGAACTTATGGCAATACAATAAAGTAAAATATGGATAAAATTTAGGAGAATAATCAAGATATATTATATTATTTAGCCTAAGAACCTTACGAATGAAAGAAGCAACAATCAGAGAGCATGCATTGTTGTCACGAAGAGATCTTCCAGGAAAGATGGTGCAAAGCTGTGAAATTAAAATTAGCCCAAGTGGGAAATCAGCAATTAACACCTTTCAAATCATGCTCAGGGCAGGGATGCGGCATGGGGGTGGGATCCTATGATTACATCCAGAAAAAAGAGTGAATTAACAATATCCATATATTTAAACAGATCAATAGCTGCTAAAAATAGAATAAACCGTAAAAAGTAACAGGCAGATAAACATGCAGCGTAATTTAATAAGCAAGCAGAAAGAATATTTTTACCAATAGGAATCTAGTTGTTTCTAAACTTTATATAGGAATAACTCCCATATTCAATCTACATATGATCACTAATTAATCAAAGTTAATGCATTTTTTCTCATTCCCAAGGCAATCTAAGTTCCTTTTAGAACTTTTGAAACATCATAAACATGCCAAAAGAATGAAGGTCAAATAGCTTTAAGTTTATAACATTGAGTGATAGTGGCTCTATTTGTTTCCTACTACTACTATTGAAAAGATACCAGTGGCTTTAGAGAATGCAGATTTATTTGTCCACTGTTCTGGAGATCAGGTGTCTTAAATCAGTTTCACTGGGCCAAAGTCAAGGTTCCAGTAGGGCTGGGTCTTCGTGTAGCCTCTGACGGGAGAATCCATTTCCTTACTTTTTTCTGTTGCTTATATTCCTTGGCTATTTTCCATTCCCCATCTCAAAACACATCACTCTAATTTCTATTTCTGCCAACACATGGCCTTCTTCGTTGACTCTCACCCTCCCTATATTCTCCTTACAAGGATTCTTGTGATTATATGGGCCCATTTGGATAATCCAGGATAATGTGCCATCTCAAAAACCTTCATTTTATTACAGATATAAAGTCCCTTTTGCTGTATAATATAAGATTCATAGGGTCCAAGGATCAGAAAGTGGTCACACTTAGGCGCCGTTTTCCTGCCAAATACAGTGATGATAACGCTCTGTATGATGGAGGCCAGAAATCATTCTCTGAACTAACAAAGCATAATTAAGAATTTTTATTATCCAAGAAAAGATGCCATGTTTATATGGTCAACACAGACCTAATATTTCTGAAATACATGGGGAGATAATGGGTAATAGCCAAGGGATTTTAGAAAGTCATTTTAGTCTAGAGAGTTTGCTTTATTTCTGTCATTTTTCATTCCTTACCACCACCACCACCTTTTTTTTTCTTTTGGTGGAAATTACTCCAAGATTCTTTTAATGAATTCACTGTAATTACTTTGAGGGTGAATACTTTTTTCTATCTTTGTAAGTATTTTACAGAGAAAGTGAGAAAGAATGTTTACATTCAGAATCATTTGTCAAATGGTAATTTATTCAAAATGTCTCAATTTCCAAATAATTAAATTTGTTCTGACATTTACAATTTGAAAATCATTTCCTTTAAGAACAATGTTAGGGGGAGAAAAAAGCAACAACAGGATCTGTACATTTCCATCTTCTTTGCTTGTTCTCATGATTATACTAGCTTGCTTAAGTAGTTGATGTGTCTCAACCTATTTTATATATGTCTTCTTTTGCCCAAAAAACAAGTAAAACCAATATTCATGGATTGTGTATCCTTATAACCCTAAATACCTTTTACAGAGCCTAAAATACAGAACAAAAACTATTTCTGTGATCAACTAAATAGATTGGATTCTTGATTTAACTTTGTTGAATTGTTGCTATTGTCTGGATCCTGAATACCCCACAAAGGCCCATGTGTCCAAGGCCTGGTCCCCATTCCTTGGAGCTATAGGGAGGTAATGGAAACTTCAGGAGGCAGGGGCTGGTAGAAGAAGTTGGATAATTGAGTTGGGCCCTTAAAAGGGATATTGGGACCCTGGCTCCTTCTTCTATTTCCGCTTCCTGGCTGCTATGAAATGAACAGGACTCCTCTGCCATTGCTCCCACACCGGGAGGTACCATGCTGCCACATGTACAAAGCAACAGGGACAAGGGACTATGAAGAGAAGCCTCTGAAACCATGAGCCAAAATAAGCCATGTCCTTCATTCAGTGGATTTTCTCAGGAGTTTTCTCACAGCAATGGAAAGAGCAACAGAGAAAAACAAGTTTAATGAAGGCATAGCTCTTATCTGGCTTTTCAACATTATGACTCTAGTGCTAGGAGAATGCCTGGTACAAATTTAACTACTCAAAAAATATTTATAGAAGAAATTTATAGTCATGAAAACACATAGTTGTGAGGGTCTTCAATAAATAATCACTAATAGCATTCATTTTCTTTCATGATGTAGTATAAATTGTTCAAGTGGTTTTCCCATTCCCACAAGAAGTAGTATATTTACATGATGTATTGCCTATGTGTTTCTTTTATTTTGGCTTACATAGCACAGTTACTTCCCAGAAATGAACACATTTTTTTTTCTACTGTGCTATCCATATTTAATCTGACCACAGTATTTCAAGACTTCACTGTTTAATTTCTTTACATGAAGCAGTAAGCTTTTTGCTTGATTCGTTCCAATGGTGTCAGCTGTGACTTATTTTTTGTTTGAGATCACTGAGTGGACACTAGGTGTTCAGCAGTTACTTAAAACGTTACAACTGGAATGCAAAACATTGATTTGCTTGAATCTAAGGGCAGTGTTCTAGGAGACCAATGCCCACAGATATAACTGATTAGTGTCTCCTACATTAGGAGGTCGGATTCCATCCAAGTTTGTGGAAAATATATGCCCTGCAATGAAATGCTAATTGGTGGTTTGGTTTTAGCCACATTATTAATTTGTTCTTGAAGAGCCTGAGAAGAGATATAGTGCAGATACATGAAGATTTCTAAGGGTCAGAAACAAAAACCCAATCTTGTGGCTTGGAAAAAAATGGAACTGTTAAAAGAAAGGAAACAAAGCCTTTGAAATTGCATTACTTAAAAGGGTTTTATTTTCAAGATGTCCGTAAATTAAAATCTGCTAATTTATTCACTTGTTTTGAGCTATTTTACTCACATTTAAATGAATGCAGGTGAGACTCCAAAAACTTCTTTTACATCCTCATTAATTTCTACACAGATGCCCCTATACTGCATTGGTATTCTGATTTCTTCCTACAACAAAATGTCTGTTTACATGTTTTTCTCATAGGACATTTATACATTGCAGATCAAGAAGCTGGAACTAGTACTGTAATAATAATGGTAGATAGTGAATGATGTTATTGTTTCCATTAAGAAAGTTATGGGCATTTTGACAAAGGCATTTAAAATCTCAGTCTAAAGTTTTTGATTGTCATGACCATACAAGGTTGGTACTCCTTGGGTCACACACTTAGTCGAATTATCAGCATTTTACTCATTTCCTAGAAGAAAATTGGGAACTATCATTACTCCACTTCCCATCTTTCTAGTACTAGTGTAGGGTCTAGCACACTCTTTGTGTTTTCTTCCACTATGCACTTTGCAAGTTGCAGTTTAGCAATAACAAAAATATATCCACACCACATTGCTTTAAGTATTCTTGTCCTTGTTCATGCTTTTCCTTTTGTCAGTTGACTACTCTTGTGTCATTGTCCAAGGCCCTTTCTGCAGGTCATTTCAGGCTTCCTCCTTCTGGTAAGGAAGCAAAGTGCACAGAGGTTCACCATAACAACTGTCCCATTGATGAGTATTATGTGCTTGGATGTCCATGCACATGGCAAAACTGGACCCAGCTACTGCAAGGTGGTATCTTTACCTGGTCCACTTCGATAGCCTTTGAGATTCTGCTTATGGACTCCATTGATATTTACATAATTTCTTTGAATTCATCCTGTTTGGGGATTTTCTCAGTTCCTTGAATCTGTAGATTTATTTTATTGTCAAATTTGGCAAATTTTGCCTTTTTTTTCCCATCTATAATTGAACTTGAAGCTCCACCTTCCTCCTTTTCTTCTTCCAGTACTTTCATTACATAAATGTAGCTACTTTGCTGCAGTCCTACACATCTCTCAGACTCTCTTCATTTGTGCTCTTTCAGATTGGATAATTTTTACTTCTCTGTCTGCAGGTATGTCTCTGCCCCTTGTGTTCTGATCTATTCCTTGACCCTTTTAAATTTCACTTATTATATTTGTCATCCTAAAATTTCTGTTGGCCTTTTTTCATCTATTTTTTTTTTTTTTTGCTGAGAGTTTCTATTTTTTCTCATTTGTTTCTTTTTTAAAATATTATTATTGCAATTATTAATATATACATTGTTCCAATAAAGGTTTAGTAATATCAAAAATATTCATATTGCAGATCAAGAATCTCTAAGATTAATGGCAGATAATGAATTTTGTTATTATTTCCATCTGGTGGGGATAAATTTTCACCCAGGTGAATGGGCTGGGAAGAGGCAGTTCCCATTACAACCTCAGGAGGGTGGTATTTCCACACATGAATACATCATGCCTTAATCATTGCCTTCATCCACACTTCTACCTTTCCCCCACACCTTACCTTCCCCCCTGGCACCCTTCCCTGTCCCTAGCAACCCCACTTTTACTTTCAGGTTCTCTCTTACCACCCACCCCCCATCATGACCCCTTTCTCTTTCTCTCTTAATTTTCATATATGAGAAAGAACATATCATACCTGACTATCTGTATTTCACTTACCATGATAACCTTCAGTTCCATTTTCTTGCAAATGACAACATTGCATTCTTCATTGTGGTTGCATAACACTCTATTATGGATGAATATCATAATTTCTCAGTTGTTTCAAGTGTCTTCATAATTGCCCATTGAAGCACTTTATGAAGGCTTCCTTATGACCGTTATCAGATAATTCCCAAATCATGTGTCACTTCAGTGTTGAAGTCTGCTGTCTTTTTTTTCATTCAAGTTGAGATTTTCCTGGTTCTTAGTATAACAAATGATTTCTGATTGGAGCCTACACATTTGGAAGATGACATTGTGAGATCAGAATCTATTTAAACCTTTGTTTAGCTGTTTTGGTTTGTTTGACACTGCTCTGGCAGGGGAGGTTGGAAGGTAGGATTGACAGGTGGAGTGGAAAAGCGGATTATCCACTGCAACCTTCTAGATATCATGAGCCAGGGGCTTCTGGCTGCTGTTGAACAGAAGCTGCTGTTTCTCCACCAGATCTTACATTCTGGCTGAAAGATAGAGAAGTGTCTCATTAGTGCTCCCAGATGACTCTACCAACACTGTCCTCAGGTCTCATTCCTCTGGGCATTGGTAAAAGCCCCCATAGACTCTTCACTTCTACCACTATCCCTGTAGGGCTTCTGGTTACCCCAGGTCAGGTGTGGAAGTCCAGGCTCATCAAGTGGTGTCTGCTACCCTGTGCAGTGGTTGGTGGGAGCACTCATTTCCACATGGCTGGGCTACAAGTCCAGGGTATAGTAGGGCAAAGTGGCGTATGCCTATAATCCCAGTGGCTCC
The DNA here is from genome assembly GCF_052094955.1 of Ictidomys tridecemlineatus. Taxonomy (NCBI): domain Eukaryota; kingdom Metazoa; phylum Chordata; class Mammalia; order Rodentia; family Sciuridae; genus Ictidomys; species Ictidomys tridecemlineatus. The sequence goes on from NC_135482.1 coordinate 168,064,962, forward strand.
AGAGACTGAGGCAGCCAACCTCAGCCAACTTAGTGAGGTGCTAAGCAACTCAGTGAGACCTTGTCTCTAAATAAAACACAAAATAGGGCTGGGGATGTGACTCAGTGGACGAGTGCCCCTGAGTTCAATCCGAGGAGGGGGGGAGGGGGGAGGGGGAGGGGGAGGGAGGAGGGGAAGGGGGAGGGGGAGGAGGACAAGAAGTCATCCAGGCTCTATCCTCAGACTTCTTTAGTCCCATTCCTCTGAGAACACATGGTGCCTTTTATAGCATCAGAGGGTTGAAGTTTAGTCTCCCTGCTCAGTCTGGGCTGATATTGTGGCAAAAGGGCTACGGGTTTTTTTTTCAGAGGTAAATATTTGAAGTAGAGAGTTACCATCTAAAAACTTTATATGTTTAGAGGTTGCCCTTTTTTCCTGGCCCTTTATTTGGAAGTAGCAAGCCTTTATGGGTCTTTTTGGATAGCACCCATTGTTCTTTCTGGGTTGCTGGCTTCTTTGGCTCCAAGTCTGTAGTATGGGACATAAAATATCAAGCCAAGGAGCCTACTGCCTCCTTGTTCCTCAGGTCCTGGTGTCTCTGGCCAATCTTCTCTCAAAATTTTGTCTTCAATTGTTTATTTGAATATAATATCCATGGTTTTTAGTTGTTTTCAGTGGAAGAAATAAAGGATGTCTTCTTTAAGTTTCTAGAAATAGATATTCCTAATAAGATTTTACAAATAAATAAAACACTGTATTTGCAAATTTTTGAATCACTATGTATTGAAAATACTTGTATTGTTATATTTTCATTTCTTTATGCATTTGTCATGGACAATAACATGGTTTTTAAAGATCATGGGACATTTACAACCCTTCCCGTTATAAATAAGAGCATTTTGCAGAGTTTTGGGTATATAAGGTCATTTTTATGATCGCACATACCCATGCAGAGTGGAGACTGCCTTTATTACTTGAATATAATTTACCTGAAATCGACCAGGAAAATTACTTGAATCCATGTTAACTTTTACAGAATTCTCATTTGAACAATATTAAACAGAAATTCTTTCACAGAAAACTATTTACACTTGGATGAATCAATTCATAAGTCAAATTGTATGACTCAGTAGGACTTTTTTTGACTCCTTTTAATATTGAAAATTTATTTCTCCAGTCTCCTACATTTTCTTTTGAATAGTATTACCAAATATTTCACATAGAAACAGCTACTTAGATGACAGAAATTCATGATTGTCTGGTAGAAATCAATTCTGACTGCTTTTATCTCATGACATGTTTTAGACCAAGTAGATATACTTAATATTAATTGTTGAAGATAATCTTTAGGTTGACTCTTTCCTGATGAAGGTAATTTATCAGCATGTAACAAAACTAAAGTATCAGTAAAAATGATTTTATTTTCTTGTTTACATTATGCAAATTCATTTTATTTTCAAAATATGACTTATATGCCCAGGCAGAACATCTCCATCATAGAAGAATTTACGATACTAATGAGTTCTTCCCATAAGTTCAAGTTGTAAAGTTTACAACTTTCTCTAGTGCATATTAAATAATAAATATAAAATGTCAAAAAATGCTAGGATTTAGAAGTCAATCAGATGGGTATCTTGGCAGTGATTTTATTTCTGGATAGAAGAATAGATAGACAAAAAAGAATACTGAGTATGATAACTTTATCCTCCCATGAAAAGTTATGGGAGGTAAATTGAAAGAACAGAATTAAGCACAGGGGAGTGATTGCCCTGTGCAGGAGAAGAATGAGTTAGAAGATGAAAAGTGAAAGTAAAAAGGATGGAATGGAATTATTGAGTGGAATAAAATGAAGTTTCTCGTTGACTGATAAATAATAGTGTTTACAAGTTGAGTCTTTGATTAGTCAAACTGGTTCAAGCTTCAATATATGGGGCGAATAAAGAAAGAGAAGACAGGGAAGGAAGAAGGATGATGGATAGATGTAAGAAAAAGAAGAAACAAGGATGGAAAAAATAAAGGAGGCAGAGAAGAGAAGTAGTTCACTCTCCTTATTTTAGAGTTGCAGTTGAATGATGAGTTGAGATGCTCTTTCAAACTTTCGCCTGTGTCAGGATCCCCTGGAAGGCTTGTTTAGCAAAGATGATGAACTTCACTAGCGGAATTTCTGATTCCGTAGGCCGGAGGTGCGTTCCAGAATTTCATTTCTGGTAACTCCCCAGATGATGCTAGTGTTGTTGGTCCTGAGACTCTTGGTGCCTGTGGCCTAGAATTGCAGTAAATAGATGGCATGAATGCACTAGAAATCCAGTGTTCTGGCTCTTCAGTCCATTGTATTATTCTGCTTATTCTTTTAACTCAGTAATCTCTAACACATTAAAAGTTCCCACCCAATCAAAAATCCTTCTGAGGCTTGATCCTTGTTTTATGAACTATATTTAAGGTACATATTAAATATTATTAAAAATCTATTTTTCATATTTTAGGAATTTTTTGGTTTCTTCCTGTATCCCAGTGGACTGACTGTCTTGCATACCTCCTTGCCACATACACCTGATTTGGGCATAAAGCTCTATGTTTAGTCTCAAGCTTTTTATTTTATTCATCTTGGCCATTACTACACAGCAGTCTACATTGATTTTAACTCGGAAAATATCCACTAATTAGATGGTCACTTAAAATACATAAAATATATTTATATTTCTATTTTATATACAACCAGAGATATGAAAATTGAGCTCTATATGTGTAATATGAATTGTAATGCATTATACTGTCATTTATTTTAAAAATATAAAATATACTATATATATAAATATATAAAATATGTATAAATATTTTATATGAATATATAAAACCTTTGTTTTTGTTTTAATATATACTGTTCTTAGTTGTTGATGGACCTTTATTTATATATAAGAATGATTATTAATACTTATTTAGGCCATTTATGTACTGGAGACTATTTCAAGCATTCATTGTTAATCCATTTAATTCTCATGAGAATGCATAAGGTTACTACTACTAATGCATTTTTTAGACAAGTAAACTGAGTCACACAAAGGTTAAGTAAATTGCTAAAAATCATCATTTAAAAAGAAGAATCCCAATTCAAATGCAAGCACACCTTATTTAGAGTCCTAGCACTCAACTGTCTCTTTAATTTTCTATGTTAAATTATATGTAATAATTTTTCAGATTATCATGTTTTAGATTTGTTAGGTAATAATGTGATTATTTAAGACCCAAATAATTTCTTAACAATAAAAAGACTCATTTAATACTCCTGACAATCTTCTGAAAATTATCCCACTATAATTTCTTTTGTAGATGAGGAAAGAGGCACAGAGAAGTTCAATGACTTGCTTCAAGTCACATCCCTCATGGGGGACAGAGCAGGGATTTAAACACAGGCTGTAGGATCCATGGCTTCCAGCTGATAGATTGCTTGTTGCTGAAGCATATCTCCAACCTATTGGATGTTACACAAAAAATATGAGGAATAATTTGAACATAGTAATTTTATATAAAAGATGTCAAACATTCCTAATTTTTAAAATTGTGGACTATGGAACTCTCAGGACATTGTATTCCTCCACTTTTTAAAAATTTTATTAATTTTTTAAAAATAAATGACAGGAGAATGCATTACAATTCATATTACACATAGAAGGCACATTTTTTCATATCTCTGGTTGTATATAAAGTATGCTCATACCAATTCATGTATTCTGTATTTCTCCACTTCTGATAATCATAATATATCCTCATTCCATAGGTTACATTTTAACTTTGCACAAAACTAGTAACAGTTTCCAGTTAATTGGAGAAAATACATGGAACAATGCATTTCTGTCTAAATTCTATCCTAACATGGAATTTTTGCATTTCAGGCTAATTTCATCTGAAAGGTATATTTTCAAAGGAACACATATGAATTTTAGACCTAAAAATGAACCAGCTTTATCATGTTGTAGTCACATGACTTGGTGGAAAACTATGGATGTGGAAATGACAATAGGGTTTGCCTTTTCTTTCTTTTTTTTTTTTTAAGGAGATGGCTCTCAACCTTTGTTTTTGTTTTAATATATATTGCTCTTAGTTGTTGATGGACCTTTGTTTTATTCATTTATTTATATATGGTGCTGAGAATCAAACCCAGTGCCTCACTCATGCCAGGCAAATGCTCTACCACTGAACCACAATCTCAGCTCCTATGGTCTTCCTTTTTTTAGGAAATATGATTCCTTAGGCTCTAAGTGGCCTATGGCTGCTCTCTCAAGCACACTACCATCCAGTATATTTAAGCTTGCATAGCTAGATTATAACCCATCTAGTAAGAACCCCTGAAGACTCCCTAAAACCCACTTCCTTCCCTGGGTAGGAATTACCTGGTAACCCCAATCTTCAGCTTGGTCTTGATTGGTTGTTCCCTAGTGAAATCTTTTTTTGTGTCTGTGCAAATTTTGGTAAAAGCATAATTTTTTATCATTTAGTTCATTTGTCTCATGTCTAAATTATGAAATGGCCTCTGTTAAAGAAGTTAGCATGCTCAAGAATATTTTCCAATATATGACAAGAAAGTTGTAAAGACATAGTCACAGTCCTGTTGAAATTCCCTGAAAGACTTTTTAAAAATCATTTTTCTAAAGCAAGAACTTGAAGTTAATCTTGAGATGATTTTACTGCTGTTTCAAAGTCCTCGTTTTGTTTTATCTCGTGATAAGTGAACTAATGTTTGCTTCACAGCAATAAGATTTATTCATAAAACCCACATGCTTGCAACCTCTACAATGAATGATCTATCTATTGTCTAACTGCAAAATATTGACATCACACAAAATATTCATTAAATGCATATGAAATAGAGTAAGAATGATTGACAGTGAAATGTAGGTATTTACTAGACATGTATTTTGAGAATTTGGCTCTAGTAAGATAAAATGGATGCTGAAGATTTGGTTAATAATATATTCTTGTCTATTTGGGCTGCTGTAACAAAATGCCAAATATAGATGGCTTATAAACAACAAAAATTTATTTCTTACAGTTCTAGACCATGAGAAGCTTAAGATAAGTGTGTCAGCAGGTTAGATGTCTAGGAAGGTTCTGCTTCTTGGGTCGTACTAAGGCATCTTCCTGTTTTAGTCTCTCATGGGAGAAGGAGAGGAAAAACTCGGGATTTTCTTTGTAAGGACACTACTATTACCATGATGGCTCCAGGCTCATGATCTAGTCACCTATGAAAGTCCCCACCTCCTAATATCATCAAATTTGGGTTAGAATTTCAACACATACATTTCGGAGGAATATAAACATTCAGTCTGTGGCACTCCTTTTGTAATTTAAATTTAGAATTGTAGTCCACTCATGGATCCAAAGACAAACAAAAGGTCTTAAAAGATAAAATATAAAAATCTTCCTCCCATCTATGACCCCATGGGTCTACCTCATGGGCCTAGTTTCAACATCACCCCAACCAGGATACACAAAATGACTGTTCTTGATTCTTATGTCTTATTGCAAAGTATATCATTGCAGTCTTTCAGAGTTTATTTATGTAATTTTTCGTTTGTTATTGTTGTTCTGCTTTTTTTTTCTTTTAAACTTTTTTTGTGGTGCTAAGTATCAAACCCAGGGCTTTGTGTATGTCAGGCCAAACACTTTTCACACTGAACCATATCCCCAGCTCCTCCTTATACAAGTTTAAAAAAATACTTAGTTTTTCATTTTTCCTCTTTACTAATAATTCTTCCTATGCATTTTGTTCATTTCTTTTCAATTTCCCCTAGATATGTTATCCTTGGTGTTAATATTTCAAGCGGGGTATTTTCTTCCATTATATGTTCTATTCAGATTCCATTTTGTATATGAATACTATTCATTTCTGTAGGCCAATGTTATATCTTACAAATAAAAGAAAATAAATTGTTTTTTGAGCTACTCTCTTGAGTGTTTCTTATACAATAATTGTATCCTGTTCAGGCTACCATGTCTTGCCTCGTCACTACTTTTTCTTCTGATTTGAATCTGAAATATCCCCCAAAGGCCATACACTAAAGCCTTGGTTGCCCTAGGTAGGTCAAAAATGGAGACCCATTTTTGAAGGGCACATTTTGTTTCTTGAACTTTCCTCCTCCACTTTACCCATGTCTCTGTCTCTGTCTCTGTTGCTCTCTCTCTCTCTCTCTCTCTCTCTCTCTCTCTCTCTCTCTCTCTCTCTCTCTCTCTCTCTCTCTCAGCTTTCTGACCACTATGAGGTAAGCAGCTATGCTCCATCTTGTCCTCTCCACCATGTTGTCTCACACAGAAACAGTGGGGCCAAGTGACCATGGATTAATCTCTGAAATTATAAGACAATACAACACTTTTTCTCCTTTAGGTTGCTTTTCTCAGGTATTTTGTTACAGCAAGGGAAAGATGACTAACATACATTTTATACCTTTTTTCATTTATTTAATCCTGTCAACTTACATTGCTATTACTGTCTCTCAGACAACAATTAGTGGGTATTCTGATCATGTTGCTTATTTTAGTTGGAAATTCTTCTAGTTTTTCTCTAGAAATCATAACACTGGATTTTGGGGTAAATTTGGTGCATTTTATCATGTTTGAGTGTTATTTTATTTATGCATTTTATCAAAAATGGATATTGAAAATTTTCAAATGCTTTTTACTCTATAGATTTATTAGTATAGTGAATTAGATTGTTAGGTTTCTTAATATTAAATCATCCATAAATTACTAGAAAAAAATTCCATGTTGTGAATTTAATTTTGCCCCCTAAAAATACCTGAATAGATGTCCTAACCTTCAGGACACCTAAATGTGATAACCTTGTTTAATTAACTCAGATATAATTTGTCAAGTTGTTATGAAGTCGTTCAGTAGAAGGGTAGGCATCCCAATCCAATATGACTGGTTGTCCTTATTAAAAGATGTAATTTGAACACAGATATTAGCGCAGAGAAAGACCTGTGACCATGATGAAATCATGCATTTTTAAGGAATGTCACAGATTGACAGTGACCCCTCAGAAGCTAGAAAAGAGCTGTACAACAGGATCACCCTGAGAGCCTCAGCAGGAACTCTTTCCTCTCTTTCATTTCAAACTTGTAATCTTTATTAAAATAACTTTATATTGTTTAACTACCTAGTCAATGATAATTTGTTACAGCAGCCCAAGGAGACTAATAGACAATACTTGATTGTTATATGAATAAAATAATACTTTTTGGATTATACTATCAGATATTTATCTAGCTAGAAGATTTCATTGATAATTTTGTTGTTAGTCAACTTTCTGTCATTATGACAAAATACCTGACCTACTTCCGCCAACCAGGACCCACTTCCTACTTTATATCATATCCCAGTAACGCCACCAACTGGGGACCAAACCTTCAACATATGAGCCTTTAGGGGACATTCTAGATCTAAAGTATAACATCTTGCACATATTTAGCATGTAATTAGTTCTATTTATTTAGTTTTTTTAAAAATTTATAATAATCATTATACCCTGATACGTACTGTCTTAGGATATCTTTTCAGTTCTGCCACCACTGGATCAACAGTTTTCTCCAGAACAGCTTCTGTGTAGCTCATGTCTGCCATTGTGAGTTATTGTATATTACAGAATATATTTGTCTCCTAGATTTGCTGAAAATTGAGATTTTTTTATATTAGCTTTTAAAAATGATATCTGACAAAAAAGGAAATTGCTATTTTATTCAGCCATTTTTATGTTGGTAATAGTGGCCCAAACTTTTAAGCTTTTGAAAGAATTATTTCTCCTACAGAAAAGAAAGAAATTCTTTCACATCTCCAAATAAACCATGTGATTACACTAGTGAACCATACAGCATGAGAGTTAAACATATAGGCTCTACTGTCAAATTGCACTGGGTTCATGTCATAACTCTACCGTTTTTAGCTCTGAGACTTTTTACAAGTAATTAAAGCTTTCTAAACTACAGTTTCACTACCTGACAAATGGGTATGATCATAATACATCTTTAATCTGGTTATGAGGAAAAAAATTAAGTAAGGTGGATGAAAGCTTAGAATATTGCCAAGCCCCAAGTGTGTACTCCATGATTTTAATCCTTCTCTTCATCATTCCAGTTCTGTATTACTACTTTATGAGATGTCATGCTGCTGGAACTTGTCATGCTTCTCCTGTTGCAAAGAGAACATTGGTATCTGACATGCCCTGGACATGTCACTGAAATTTCTAAGCCTCCTTCTTGATCTGTAAAATGGAATCAGCTGACTGATGGGAGGGCTCAATAAGAAAACGTATGTTAGAAAGTGACTTTAGTAGCTTGCCTATAGTAAGTGCTTCGTAATTTGTTTTATTTTGATGATCCAATGAAGTTTTTCATATGACTGCTCTGAACAGAAAACTTACATACCTATAAAATTTTACACATTTTTCAAGACTCAATTTAAATAGCACCACCTATGTTAAGCCCACTCCTACAGAGTTACAAGCTGCCACCGTAGCACCGTAGCACTCTACTTCAGCTGTATAGTGAAGCACACTGAGTTGTCCTCAGGTTTCATGTGGCTGTCTTTCTCACCAAAAAATAAAGCTGCTCATGGGACAAAACTAAGCTTCCTGGGTTAATTTCTGGAGAAATCTTGAAGGAGAGAAGCCAGGTGATAGCAATATAGAAAGGCTTTATAGTCAATGTTATTTGAAAACTCGCTTTTCAGCTTTAGGTAATGCAAACTGAATGTTTGCTATAAAGACCAGATAATCTGTTTTAAAGATTCAAAAGATAAAATTAATTTGTCTCTAGGATTTATGTTGCATCTTTCATGATCATGGCAAAGCATACCATAAGACAATGGGTTGGTCTAATTCCTTGAAAGGTGTAGGCAGGTAGTAATTGTAACAGATCAAGTACTCCCCATACAACATTTTTAATGACTTTCCAATGTAGATGGCAAATTGATGGCCATGGTTTTACAATACAGTCTGGCCTAGCTATCTTGCATAAAACAGCCAAATAGGGGGGAAATTTTTCTCTGAAGCACTGTTGCTCAAAGTTTGTTTCATGAAACCATCATCCAAAGAACAGGTGGTCTTTGAAGATTAACAGCACATGTGTGCTCATGACCATACGAAGCCTTGCCATAATACAACTGGCTTAACTCAGTTTAATATAGAATTTTCCAGATTTATATCACATGAAACTTGTTTTCCCTGAATAATTTCATAACACTCCATAGAGTTAGGAGTCTAGGGAAACTACTTGGGGAAACATTCTGTAATCGAGTTAATTCCAGTCTTGATTCTACGATCGATCGCAGCTTTCACCACAATTGCAAACAGGGTCTAACCACTTCAATTATGTTTGCATCATAAAATTCAAAGAATCAATAGAACTCTTCAATCTTCAATATGAAATAAACTGCATGAAATCACAGTACATAATTAACTGATGCATTTATACACATACTTGCCTATATCAGCTATACTCACTTACACAAAAATATGTACCTGCACACACACAACCTCAGAAAGCACATAGGATAATATTATTTCTTATTTGTCTTCACCACACAAGTGGTTCATCACTTCATCCTGTTAGAGAAATAAATTATCCTTGTCTTTTTGAAATTATTCTTTTTGTAGACAGCAGTATATTAAAAACTTCATACAGCCAGAAATTGCACCTCTGAAACTTACTAGTTGTATGATCTCAGGCCAGTCACTTAACATTCATGTACCTGAAGAGGTTAATCTAATCAAATAGTGAAATAATTGAAAGAACTGAATAATATTGCAAATATAATTTCCCATGACATGTAATGAGTGCTATATGAGTTTACAGTGCTATACGCAGTGATGCTCACCTATCGTCCAGCAATTCAGGAAACTGAGTCAGGAGGATCACAAGTTCAAGGCCAATCTCAGCAATTTAGTGAGACCCTTGGCAACTGAGCAAGACCCTGTCTCAAAATAAAAAATTGAAAGAATTAGGGAAGTGGCTCAATAGTAAAATACCTCTTTTTTCAATCACCAGTACCCAAAAAAGGCAGGATGTACTATCATTTTTTTCTCTCTTTGTCACAGGCTCTGTATTATCTGTAGTTTTCTTGTATACCATCCATGCTAAGAGATGCCCTTCTTTCTTTCTAGAACTTTTATTTGTAGAAAAGTCTCAATATTTCCTTAGGATTACTTATGTCATGCCTGTTATGTACCAGTCACCAAATTCTTGGGATACATGCTATGGTGACTAATAATGGCCTTAATGGAATATCCAGCAGACGATACAGGCAGATGGACAGAAATTGTCTTGTTAAAACCTTCATCAAATTCGTATACAGATTTTGCCAGCCACATTCTTAATTAGGTACTGAAAAAGCCAATGTATTTCTAGACATTTAGAGGCTTCAATCTCTTTCATCTGAAAATTCTTTGCCACCACAATTTATTACCTAAGAATACCTTTCTACTTCTCTGGAGTTGAGTACGCTTACACGGATTACCCTTAGTTTTGGAGAAAGAGTACAATTTTCAGGTCAAGTCATGTCTTACTTCCTCTGCAAGAATTGTCACTTTGCTTGCTGTAACTTGAGGGAGCAGCATGGGGTTTCATGATTTAACCATCTGAGGCCCAGCCACATGCCATCAGACATTATTGGCACACGGAGTGTTCTGTAGTACAACTTACATTTTGTCCTCATAAACTCCTTTCTGTGCCTGAATAACAGCACACCAGGCTATTTATTAAACCTTAAGATCAACTGATCTTATAAATCCCCCTTTTTTTTTCATTCCCTAGAAGATAGTTGCATTATTCTGCTTTCCATTTTATTTTTTTACCCTAACTAGAATAGGGCTAAGCCTCAAATTCTTTTTTTTAATAACTCATTCAAGATAATAAAGTAAAAAGTGTTTGAAAACTTCATTTTGGTCCACTAGAGTGAGGAAGCCCTTATTTTTAAAGGGAAAAATTAATTCCCAATAGCTTTTCCACAGGACCTAGAAGTAGGACAAAGAAAGTACATTGACCATGATGTCCACAGTGCAAACTTCCAAATGTAAACTATGCCTTATTTCTTTGTTGGTGCTTCATGAGAAATTAAAGTTTAAAACTGAGGGCAGAGAAACATATTTCTGCTGTTATTGTCACAGCAGATATTAATTTCTCTAGCAAAGAGACAGGACAGCAAGTCTAATAGAGGTGGTATTACCAAAATCAGGGCAGTGAAATCTGCCATTGCAGAGGAGTACCAGGAATGGTCCCCCATGGATTGAGGGCATGTTTTTTAGGTTGTGTTTATAGGAAAGAAAAAAAATGACTGAGGATGACTAAAAAATTTAAGTTGCAAAGTGAAAGGGTCTGGGCGAAATAATGAGTATGAAACAGATGCTGAGAGATCACGTTTGTTAATGCACCACAAGGCAATTGAGCATCATGCCAAAAATGGAACAGGAGCTCTACAGAACTATATGTTTGTCTCTAACACTTAGAATGGGTTCATTTGTAGGTTCATTAGCAAGGGAAAATCCAGTAAAAGTATCATTAGTGAATATGAAATTGTATATAAGGGGAGAAACTGTGGCAAGAAGAAGAGTCAAAAGGCAGATTTGGGCACCATCTGCTTCATGATGATAGATGAAGCGTGTTATTTTCCAAAGAGTAAAGACATCTGAGGTCTGAACCTTCAGAAACTGCAGGGGGCATCTGGAAAGAAAACACAAATTAAAGTAGAAATCACTGAAGGACTAGAATTACATTTAAAAAATCATTTTTAAGTCTCTGTTATTAATTTTAAATGTACATGCATGATTTATATTTCTCTTTTCCTCTAATTAAATATGTATTTTTGTTGTCTGTCATATAATCCTTCTCCAATGTATTCCCATCAGTTAGTGTCTCAGCTAGTACTACAGAATGGAATAAAATAATTACCTCGAAAAAGGCTGTTGTTTTATTATTTAATACACCTGCGTGGAAACTCTCATGAAATGTGCTGAACAAAATAAAATTTACTTGGCGTTACTTTGTATAGAATTATGCTTTCAATTGAGAGTTAATTAGCTTTTATGATTGGAAAGAGACTTGAATTAAATATGTTTTTTCAGACTCTGGAAGGCCTCTGTGATCTATTATTCTGCATAGTATACAGGAAAAGCTCATTTGCTCCTATGCTAATTTAGCAGTGTAAACTATAAGCTAGAGGATTAAAAAAGACTCAAGAGAGTGCAACCCCAGGGCTTCTGTTAAGTGTACATTAGTGCACAATAAATCTCTGCCATTTAAATTTTCTGATGTTTTTATTCTAAGTAAATAGTTCTCTGTATCTCTTAAGTTATAAAGCTTACTTACGGTGATTTAGATGAACTGGAGACAATTACCTTGATCATATTACTGCTGTGCGCGTTGCTTTTGAATAGCCATTTAGAGACTAGAGATCAGACAAGGCCCATTGCTTTATGTGACAAGAGCTAGGCCATTATCCTACAATTTTTTTTCTTCTTTCCTATTTATTTTGTCTAGAATTGTTACTCATACCAAACCATCCCTCTCTCTTTTGAATGCAAATGTGATTTTGTTGCTCTTAAAATATATAAAGAAGCCTTCAGAGGCTTATTCATCTTGCTTAACAATCCACATCTATAAAATGTAGTGGCAGATACTTCTGAAAATTTGCAGAGTAAATGACATAATCTACTGAATAGAGTAGTTAGATGAGGATGAGATGGGATGTGGCTATTACTTGCTCAGAAAGCTGCTTTACAACAGAAAAATTATTTAATCTCTTGGTTTCTCATTTTTTGGAAAATGAGGTTTTTCTTTTTATTCATCTCGTAGAATTTTAGCAATTACATTAAGTAAGAAAATAATCATTATTCTTTAAAATAGGGGAGGAAAATGATCTTGAGTGTATTCATTTCACAGATATTGTGTATATTCTTTGCATAGCACTCCCAGTGGAGACACAAAGTTGAGTAAACTTGTCTCGCTATTAGATTTATAATGTAAATTGGAAATCAGTTTGGGGTAACAGAGAGGGAAATAGCTTAGATTCACATAAACCTAGATCATGTTTGTTTTTCCTATATTTTATATTTTCATTTTATTTGTTCTTTTTAGATATACATAACAGTAGAATGTATTTTGGCATATAATACATACATGGAATGTAACTTATTCTAATTAGGATCTTATTCCTATGGTTGTACATGATGCAGAACAACCCTGGCTGTGTATTCAAATACAAGGTAAGGAATGTTATCTTTAATAAATTCTCCTATCCTTCCTATTCCATGCCCCACTCCCTTCCTTTCATTCCCCTTTGTCTAATCCAAGGGACTTCTATTCTTCCCCTCCTCACCCTTTCTTGTTGTAGATATCAGAGAGAACATTCAGCCTTTGGTTTGGAGGGACTGGCTTATTTCATTCAGCATGATATTCTCCAGCTCAAACTATTTACCAGCAAAAGCCATAATTTCATTCTTCTTTATTGTTGAGTAATATTCTATTATGTATATATACCACATTTTCTTTATTCATTTATCTGTTGAAGGACAGGTTGGTACCACATCTTGACTATTGTGAATTAAGCTGCTATGATCATTGATGAGGCTGAGTCACTATAGTATGCTGATTTGAAGTTCTTTATAGAGAGCCTACAGAATGAGAGAAAATCTTTACCATATGTACCTCTGATAGAGCATTAATTTCCAAGATATACAAGGAACTCAAGAAACTTAACACCAATAATAACAATAACAACACAAGCAATAAGTGGCCAAAGGAATTGAACAGAAACTTCACAAAAGAAATACAAATATACAACAAATATATGAAAAAAATGTTCAACATCACTAGTGATTAGAGAAATGTGAATTAAAACAACACTGAGATTCCATCTCACTTTAGTCAGAATGCCAATTACCAAGAATAAAAGTAGTGATAAATGTTAATGTGGATGAGGGGGGGAAAGTTCACTCATACATTGTGGTGGGACTGCAAATGAAATGCCAGTTTGTAGGTGAAGTCCTGTCAGGAGTGGTTTTTCTCCTCCTCCTCCTCCTCCTCTTCCTCCTCCTCCTCCTCCTCCTCCTCCTCCTCCTCCTCCTCCTCCTCCTCCTCCTCCTCCTTTTTAATCAAACACTAAGTGTTTCGAATTGCAATCTCAATTGAGATCCATTCTTCTATATAGATAGCAAAGAGGAGTGGACAAGCAGAGAGGGTCTGGTATTAGAAAATCTACATCAAGCACTGAGAGGTTCCACTAGGCTGCTCTGTGGCCCCTGGCTGTGTCCTGACGTTGACTGAATTGCCTGTTAAATGGGAATGGAGTATCTTATCCTGCAGGGCTATTCTTAGCTTTGAAGTAGAAAGCTTCCATGCAGCATGTGCAACATGTGAAAAGAGGAAACATCAATGAATCCCACTGAGACTTTCCAGTTAGAAATGTGGGCTTCCCAAAGGTGCCAAAACATACAGTGAAGAAGGAGCCTCTTCAACAAATGGTGCTGGGAAAACTGGAAACCCATAAACTAAAATGAAACTAAACCCCTATCTCTCACCATGCACAAAACTCAACTCAAAGTGGATCCCTTCATCCACTGATCCTTGATCTAGGAAATAGACCAGAGACCCTGCACCTAACAGAGGAAAGAGTAGGCCAAATCTTCATCACATCAGATTAGGCATAGACTTCCTTAACAAGACTCCTAAAGCACAAGAAATAAAATCAAGAGTCAATAAATGAGATGAGTTCACAATAAAAAGCTTCTTCTCACCAAAAGAAACAATCAATGAGGTAAAGAGACAGCCTTCATTTTGGAAGCAAATTTTTGCCACAAGCACATCAGATACAGCATATATTCCAAGGATATATAGAGAACTCAAACAAACTTAACACCAAAAAAAAAAAAAAACAACCCAATCAATAAATGGGTCAAGGAGCTGAAGAGACACTTCTCAGAAGAAGAAATACAATCAATAAATGGGTCAAGGAGCTGAAGAGACACTTCTCAGAAGAAGAAATACAATCAATCAACAAATATATGAAAAAATGTTCAATATCTCTAGTAATTAGAGAAATGCAAATCAAAACTTCTGTAAGATTTCATCTCACTCCAGTCAGAATGGCAGCTATTATGAAGACAAACAACAATAAGTGTTGGTGAGGATGTGGGGAAAAAGGAACACTCATACATTGCTGATAGGACTACAAATTGGTGCAGCCAAAAAAGGAAAGTGGTATGGAAAATCCTTGGAAATCTGGGAATGGAACCACCATTTGACCCACTCCTTGATCTATAAGGACTTAAAATCAGCATACTATAATAATACAACCACATCAATGTTCATAGCAGTTCAATTCACAACAGCCAAACTGTGGAACCAACCTAGATGTCCTTCAATAGATGAATGGATAAAGAAACTGTGGTATATACACACAATATTACTCAGCACTGAAAGAGAATAATATTCTGGAATTTGCAGGTAAATGGATGGAGATGGAGAATATCATGCTAAGAAAAGCAATTCAATCCCAACAAACCAAAAGCCGAATGTTCTCTCTGATACCTGGAAGCTGATCTGTAATTGGTGGCGAGGGGGCATGGGAAAAATGGAGGAACTGTGATTGGCCAAAGGAGAGGGAGAGTAGAGTAGGGGGCACAGTGGCAGGAAAGATGGTGGGATGAAATAAACATCATTACCCTGGGTACACATATGACTGCGAATATGGTGCAACGCTACATCATGTGCAACCAGAGAAATGAAAAGTTGTGCTGTAGGTTGTGTATAATGAATCAAAATGCATTATGATATATATATATATATATAATATATATACTTAATTAAAATAAATAAATAAAATTTAAAAAAAAGAAATATGATCTTCCAGGGGGAAAGGAATAAACCATGAGGTGAGAAAGAGTGACTCGCAGATCCCTAATCTGTAATAAATGCCTTTTTTTAAAATGACTGTCCTTAATATTCTAGGACTGGGAAGTGAATTTGCATAAGTCTGGCTGCCTGGATTATTTAGGAAGACAGAAAAGAGGGAGGTTTATTTATTTTTCCCAGAAACAAAGACCCATGAGATCATCATTACTTATGAACAAACTAATGAGCATGTTTATGTGATTACATGTTAAGCAACCCAGATTTTATTACTATAAAGTAGTGTACCTTTGAGACTTCTTGGTTTTCTCATTAAAGTTACTAAGAGTCACTTTTTTTCTTCCTAGAACTATATTTAATTTTTTTTTGTGTGTGTGTGTGTGTGTGTACTCATTGCTATTATACTCAGGAAGAAAAATACAACACATGACACTCTGGAGACAACAAACAGAACTAAGATAACTTAAATAATTACATCAATAGGTCAAATAATAATAGTGATAATGGAAATATTCCATAGAAAGAATAACAACAAAGATGATCATAAAACAAATAATAATGAAGTCTGAAATTACTTGTTTTTGATGGATTTCCAGTTTCAACTAGTAGATTTAAGCTACCATCACATATTTTGTTTTGAGTTTTGGGGGAAGCGCTTTATGGCCTATGCTAACCTGTCTCAAGAGTATTAAATCACTCCCATTATTAAGTAGAAACTGTATTTGCTGTTGTTACCCAATGTAGACATTTCTTATTCACCAGATTCAACCTGTCTAGCTTTTATATATTTCCTGCTTTCCTGATTAACTTCTCCTTCTGTATGGGTTTCACAAACAAGGAACATTTGAGGAAGTGAAGTCATGTGAGATAATTTATTTGATCACTCATCCAGAATGATTCATTTTAAGATATTAACAGACTTCCTTATTTAATTTTATTTTGTTTTACCTTGTACCTCCTGGTATTGTACCTTCAGACAATGTAGAGGGTGCTAAAAGGTAAATTCTAAAAAGAGATAAGCCATTAAATGTAGAAAAGATCAGATGGAAAGCAAAATAATGCTTCTTCTGAAAAGGCTCAGAGTGTCTAAAGAGGGAGGCTAGCCACACTCAGACAAAAGGCCCTTCAGAGAAAACAAGATGAAACTCCCCATTCTGCTTTACTGTAGTTACTAAGCCATTAAGGATAGCATCAATATGACAGGTGAAATGCCATTCCTAAGTATCACAGCTGTCATTTGGCTGTGGATCATAAAATAGACTAATATTTGGTTTGTTGCCAGAGACACATGATAAACATTCATCCCTTTTACTCATGTTGTACACTGAGCCTAATAGAAACCATTAGTAACAGTAATATTAAAAAGAAAAGAAAACCTTACTGAAATAAACAGGAAAGTTTCTAGATTTTCCATTAAATGTAATCAAATAATATGGATCAGAATACAAAAGGAAATGAATGAAAAGGCCAACCATTTTTAAGAATTCCTTATTTTCTTAAAGGAGATAAAGAGCTACAAAGCATGAAGACAAGAATAACAGTTACTGAGAGGAAGATATTTTATGTTTATTGATTTTTAAAAGGAAGGCATAATATGAGGCAGCCAGCTCCTCACCAGGGTAATTTTTCCTATTTAGGAAGGGATAAGCAACCTGAGAAAATAGAGTCTGAAATAATTACTGAAGAAATAAAAGACAGAGTCAAAGAACAGTTTCTAAATGCAGAACACCTGAGAGGTCCAGCCCACACAGGGGCTGGATGGAGCTGAACCATTAAAAAATGGCTCCTATGGTTTACTGAAGGGGGTACATCAAAGACAGGGATAAGGTTTCAGGGGTGGAGTCTTGGAGTCAACAGGTTGATTGGCATCTTGGCAGGCTCCACCCATCTCAGAGACTGTGTAGCTACAGCAGGTCACCCCCATCTCCGGTACTGTGTGGGACATCTTTGACAGAGCTGAAGAGAAATTGACATGTATCTGGGTAGCCTTACCCAGTGGGACTGCCACTGGAAGTTCCCAAATACCAGATTTTCCTATTCAATAGGCTTTCATGCTGATTTGTCCCATCTATAGTCCATGGATGGCTCTCCACAAGGCAGAATGGAAGGAAAGAGAATAGGAATTGTGTCAGAAGAAGCTAGGCTCCACTTCTGCCAGAGATTGTGGTTGTTATAGACAGGGGGGCTTCCATTACAAAGAGTAGCCTTTCCTCAAAGCCTATTTACATCAAACTATGAAGCCATCTCTCCAAAGGGACCAGGAGCATAATAGAGGTCAATCCACTCTTTGTTTGCCAACTGTACCTTTTTCATCTTGAGCTCAACTGTCTGCCATCATCCATCAAGGTAGATTTTCCAGTTCAATTTGAATTAATATTGATAGTTGATTCAAATTTCCTTTCTCTTTTATATTACATTTTATTTCCTCAGTTTAACATCTGCCTTTCACTAATAACTAGACTGTCTTGGAGACAACATGAGTATGCATCTCACAGCCAAAAAGTAGTAGAAGTGATGATATTATAACTCATTTTTGAATTGACTTCTTTTTTGAAAATTTTATTGTGAATTAATTCATGTTATATAATCACTTTGTACCTCATAAATATATGCAATTTTAAGTTCTTAATTTACAATAGATCTGATATCTTAATGGATTTTTGAGTTCTCATACTTCTATTGTCATACTCTTGTCCTTTGATTAATTAGGATTCCTTATATTTTTAAGTGACAAGACCTCAACTCAAAATGGTTTAACATAAGACAAAACTCAAATAAATCAATTAACTAAAGGGAAATGTGCTGAATCACCTAAGTAAAATGGGCAAATTGGGGAGCTGTTCTCAGGCTCAACTGGTTTCTGAAACTCAATTTCTGTCTCTACACATCTTCATTCCTCTCCATGTCTTCTCTGTATGCTATCCTGGCTTCTACTGTGAATATGGAGACCATTTAGTCTATTGAAGAGTCCATTAATTTTTCCACAAAGTAAGAGAGCTTCCTATCTGTAGCTCTAAGTTCCTGAAGACCCAGAGAGATTTACTTTTTGCCCATATTAATTTCAGGGAATAATTTCTCCATTCTAGGTAGGGCCCATCCCTTGATCTAATCAATAAATCAGGAGTCACCTACTTTTCTCTATTTTGAGAATGATAGGTTTAAGGGATCTTCTAGAACTTGGAATAGGAAAGAATGACTTTCATTTAAAAAAAATACACTGAGAAAACAGAAATGGAAAATTGTTGACTTCAGCCCTTAATTTTTGTTGAATTACTAGACCTGAGAAAAGAATTTCTGTTTTAAGAAATACTATTATGTAATATATATTTGGAATCCCAGCAATGTTCTTGTTTTTCACTGGCATGACGCAAGATATAGCAATAATATAAAATACAGTAAAAGAAATACCAAATATCATTCCACTCTAGGGAAAAAAAACTATTTTCCTGAAACTTTGCTATGGAAAATCTTTTGCATCTCTAGAAAACATTTGGTTAACTGTACTAAGCACAAGAATGGAAATGAATGGAGAAAGGTATGTCATTCCACAAGAAGTAGTTTTATTAATTATTATATTAACCATTTTTCCTTCTCCTCACCCCATTCACTCCAACTCCATAACTCTGGATGTACTCTCTTTTCTCCTCATCTGGATATTCCTTCTCTGTTTATCATGTATTTGTCTCATCTTCTTTCTCCTACGACCTCTAAATTTGTTTAAAATCTCATGTGTTTTATCCTGGCTAAGAAACAATCAAGAAATAATTAATTCCATTAAAGCTGACATAATATACTTTCCTTGAAATTTAACTCTAGATTCTAGGATAAATCTTTATAGTTACTTGATTTTTTTTGGAAGGTAAAAATGTATTTTGAAGAATTCTGATTTGTTATATTTTATTCTTTTGATGCTTCTCATGTTAAAAAAGGTTCATTTAAAAGAAGAAGGAGCAAAATTATTTTAGAAAACATTAACAGTCTAAAACACTAGAGAGAGAAAGCTAATGTTTTCTTAAGATGAACAGAACAGAAATTACCAGATGTCTTCTTTAGAGTAGCATCAAAAAAACACAAATTTTTTGTTTTGTTTTGTGTCCCATTTATGCCCTTCCATTCAAAGTTCACTTATCAGGAATCATCAAACTGATAAAAAAAAAAAAAAGTCAGATCACCTTTTACTTAAACAGGAAGCAAATTACATACTAAGAACAATGTAATTTTGTAAATAAAAAGATTAGTATTACTCAATTGTTCGCTAGTTGCATGATCATTTCATAAAACCAATGTTTCTCTTAAATCATTTCTAATAGTCATTTAATGGTGGGAGGCAGGGAGGGAAGGAACAATGGGTAATTATCCCAATGAGCTTACCACACTGTTTTCTTTCTTCTTGTTCTCACTTAAATAAACCTTTGCTAACATAGTCATGCAAATCCACCTAGGCTGGAGAATGGTTCTCTCTATCTCAATGATGTTCTATTTTCTTTTTCATTTATTACATATTGTCATCTATTATTTCACACCAGCATCTGATCACTTAGAATGTTTGTTGTCATTTGTGCTCATTTATGCCCTTCCATTCAAAATTCACCAGTTTTTTGTTTTGTTTTGTTTTGTTTCGTGTCCCATTTCAGAGCATTGGCATCTGTGCTTACAAGTTTCTGATATAATTTCATACAAATTATTTTTTCAATTTCTCTTTGTTAAACCCTGAGATGTAGTTAAGTATCTCAGGGATTTATCTAGCTGATAAATTATTTTAATTTAATAATTTTTATCATTATGTATGTGTGTGTGTGTGTTTGTGTGTGTGTGTGTGTGTGTGTGATGTGTGTTGGGATGGAAGGAAATGTTATATGTGGACATAAAGATGTAAACATAAATTTTCTCCACAGCACCATCTATAGGCTCAGTGGATCTATTCTCATGTCAGGCTATTCCACTGCCTTATTTCAGTATCACTTAACTGTAAGAATATTTTTGCTTCAACTGTGAAAATTAATAAGTAATTGACTTCAATATTAATGACATGAATTGAAAATCTCTAATTAGACAACTGAGACCTGTTACTCAACAACTACTTGGCAAGAGAGCCTGATATACAAAAATGTCTGTTCATCTAATTGCGTCCCTTTATAAATAATGCCAAAGAATTTTAAATAAAATGATTTAGTTATAGAATCAAAATAATTTTAATGCTGAAAGGTGAGTTCATTTGCTCTTGACTCTTTCTCATTCTTCTGTCTTTCCGGGAGTAATTTACACCACACAATTTCATAGTGACCTCTTCTTTCCTGGTATTATCTTCCATTTACAGCAGAGTTCTTTACCGGTTTCCACTTGTAAGAACATATTAACATTTAGTGTGAAATTTTAAAGATTTTTAACATCTGTATTTCACAATATGACTCAGTGACTTTCCACTGGAAATTACTTTGCCAGACTAATATATGCATATGTGTATCATTGCCAAAGGACTCCTCAAACGTTAGAATCCTAATAGGGAAAAGCCAATTAAAAGTACCATATTGGGCATTTTAAACAACTTTAAATGTTAAACACATTTTTGTAGTGTTTATTTTCTTATTTTGGTTTTATCTATGAGCAACTCAGAGCTGAGAAAGGAAGTTGTAGGTCAATCTGGGAAGAGGCACTTAAAGTCATTAAAACAGAAGAAAGTGATTCTGGAATTTGATATAACAAGTTGCATACCCTGTGCAAAGTCATTAATAACAGAGTGATTACACTACACAGCTGTTATACAAGATACTAATGTCACATTTACATATGATTGTTGTAATTGGAGGTGCTGAAGTATATTGTCCTGAGTTCTCCCAGTTAGCAGTCCAATCTCATCTTTTTTTCTAACTGCTGTGTGTAAACCAATGAAGCAAACATATTTTCAAGAAGAGACACAGGAGTTTCCTTGAAATAGGTACACACTAACTTTCCTTCATTTCGAGCTTTATATCCTCAACCTCTATATAAACCTTTATTATATTTAATCACCCACTCTCTTTCTTTATGTAATTCATTAAAAAGATGCTTTCAAAACTTTACTACTGTAGTTCCTTGAAAACAAACCTTATATTTCATTTTTTTTCATGGAAATTACCCCATCAAAAAACTAAGCTTATTCTTATATGTAGAAATTTTATTTTAAAAGCCTTTGAAGTGAGTTCTAGTATACACAATAAATAACTCTAAAATAAAACTTGGTGTAGCAAAAAAAAATTCATGTTCTTAAATAAGATGTAAAATCATTTCAATGTTTATATATTTGATAACAATGACTCCCTGGCATTATCAAAATTTTGCCAGATTATCATACATGATACTATTGCTTTTAAAGTATAGATGAGAAATGTGAGGTTTTGTAAATTTAACAAGTTTTATAAATTTAGCAAACATGCTTAGACCACACAGGTTTGCAAAACCATACGTGGCAAAAACTCAATTTTATCCATGCTACCTGACTTTTAAAAACAAGGCCTTGGTATCCTTACAAATATATTTTGCAGTTATATAACAGATATTAATATTCATTTAAAAATCAATTATTTGGGTGTTGGGGTTGTGGCTCAGTGTAGAGCATTTGCCTAGCATGTATGAAGCACTGGTTTTGATTCTCATTTCACATATAAATAGATGAATACAATAAAGTTTAATCAACATCTAACAAAAAATTTTTTTTTCTTGAAATTTCACAGGTGTTATGTCTCTCACTTCTGTAATTCCAGCAACTCAGGAGGCTCAGGCAAGAGGAATGCAAGTTGGAGGCCAGCCTTAGCAACTTAGCAAGGCAACCTAACGAGACCGGATCTCAAAATAAAAAAAATAAAATAAAATAAAATAAAAATAGGTTGTGGTTGTAGCTTATTGGTTAAGCACCTTTGAGTTCAGGACCAAAACAAGAAAATAAACCTAAATCAACTATTTTATTGAAATTCAGAACATTTTCATTAGAAAAATAATCATAACAGCCCACTGTGAATTTCTGGATAACATTAAATCCACCTTGAGAAGGAATCACCCTCTCTTTTTAAAGAAGACCAACTCTTTTCTTGGTTATTAATGCATATTCTCTACCTCGTTTCAAACTGAATCATCAAAATGCTATCTTCTAACAAACACAACCAAATTTATATTTTCTTGTAAAAGAAAAGATTGTATAAAAGAAGCAAACAAAAAAATCAACATAACATTTTTCTTTCTTGAGAAGCTGAAGTGCTACATCATATTCCACTATATCAAAGATTTGCATCCTGGCAACAAGTGCTTTGCTGCTGGCAAGAGGCTGAGGGGAGTGGCAGAGGCCATGTGCACAACAGCCAACTTGAATTTAACTCGAGACATCACATCAAAAAAGCAAAACCGCAGATCTGGAATCACTATCACATGGTCAAAGAATAATAAAACGCATCAAGTCAGTACAAAATAAGAGTGCATTTTTGTCTATTCTGTTTTTAAAAGCTGTTGGGCATTGGGCTCATTAGGCAGGGGCAAAGTAGTTCTATAATGCATAAAGAATAGGTTTTTATGTTCTCTTTTTTGCCCTTCTCCTTCTCTCCTTCTCCCTCCTTCTCTCTTTTTCTTTCTCTTTCTCTTCTCATCCTTTCTATTTTTCATAAACGGCAACTAATAACTGTCTTTTCTTCAAAATTCCTATTAAAATCAAGTGCAAGCAGAATCACTTAAACCCCCAACAAAAAAGTAGCTATCTTGACATTTAATATTTCTTTCGGCACATCTACATACACCATATGACACAATTAAATTTTTTTTTCTCTTTTCAATTTCTATCCTTAAAATTACAATTTGGAAAGGTTTTTTTTTTAAAAAGAAACTCTTCGATGGTGCTGTGCTTTCAATGCACCCCCCCAAAAAAATTCATGCATTGGAAAATAAATCCTCAATGAAATAATGTTTGGAATAGAGCCTTTTGAGTGGTGTTTAGGTCAAGGGGTCTCTTCACAGGAATGGAGAACATAAAATGGCTCTTTTGCCATCTGAGAACATGACAAGGCTTCCCATTAAAGGATACAGAATTCAAGTCACCCTCTTAAAGAGGTGAGGCACTAACCTGCAGGCACCTTGATCTCCAACTTTCCATTCTCCAGAAATCAACTTCTACTAGTTATCCATTATCCAGTCTCAAGTATTCTGCTAGAGCAGCACAAAACTGATAACTAAGACAGGTGAGAATAAAAGTTTTCTTAATAGACTTATTTAGATTTTTAAAAATGAAAGTAACACACACACACACACACACACACACACACACACACACACACATTACCATGGTGAATACCAGGATTGTCTTCAAGGCAGATCTTTGATCACTTTGAACTACTGTGAATATATCTTTATGAGAGATTACAGAGAAATATTTAAGTGTCCTTTTCATATGTAAAGATGATTAAACTCCCAGTGGTTTTCTTCATTTTAAGATTATTTGTGCTCACATGAAAATTATAAACTTTTGACTCATAAATTATGTTCAGCATAATGTTTCTTTCAAAAGCCACTTAAGCATGTTTCCTACATTGAGAAGAAGGAACATATTTCATTATATTTATTGAACTCTTATTTTGTGCTTTTAAAATACCTTCACATTTAATGCTTATTAAAACAATAGAAAGCAAATACCATTATTATGTCCATTTACCAGATAAAGAATCTAAGTCACACAATAGTTAAATTCTTCTTGTCCAAGTTCACTGTTTTTAGAAAGGAAAAGACAATATTTGAACCATGTTATTCTAATTCTGAAGGTCATGCACACAGACACCATACAATATAAAGGATTTGAAAAGAAAATGGAAAATGAAACTTTATATAGCAAAGAACTTATAAAAGATAAGACACTGAGTTTCTTACTTCTTAGGACAAATGCATATCTGTGTGCTGAAATCTCAAGGTCATCATTTAAGTCTTAATGAAGAATTCAGAACTTATTCCATGGCATAACTTTCTCTGGCTTGACACTATTGCATACACGTTGGGAGCAGACTTTTCCAGTGTAGCCTTGTGGAATACACAATCCAGGACCAGATTGCTCTTGCAGCCATAAGCTCTTTGAATTTGCTCTTCTCTCTGCTTAAATTCACTAATAAATTCCAAATCTCTACTTTTGTTGTGCACTGATATATTGCAAGGATTCACCTGAAAATTAACTTTCTTGATTAGACCATGTTTCTATTAACATTTTAGTAAACCCTGTCACCTTCTGTGAAAAATCAGAATACAAATATGTTTCAATTCAAATATATTCAATTAAAATATATTTTAATTCAGTGTTTTTAAAAAAGAAACCTATGGTGTTCTTGATGGAAGGGACCATAATCTATTTGCATTTATCATTTTATATTTATTTATACAGATTTCTATACCAATCCTATGAAAGATGTATTATTATATTCCCCATTTAAAAATGAATAAAGTAAGGTAGAGATTAAGTATCATGTCTAAAGTTCTTCAACCAACAAGTTGCAGACCCTGAATTCAAATTGTGTACCTATAGAATTGATGTCCTTACTGTACTATATTGTGAGCATGATACTTACTCTACTGCCCATTTCACCTACTTTAAAAGACATTTTACCAGGTGATGTATTTTTAATCAATAAACTGGAAATTCAAGGCAGATCACTTAGTCTTAGTTGGCATCTGATTAGTAGCTCTTTGACAACTTCTCTTGAATTTCCACAAAATTCATGACAGAAAAAAGGGTGAGGGGAGAGAAAGGGGGGGGGGAGATTACCTGAAAATGTTGATCTAAATGAATGAATAAAATAATTGACCAAAGCACATAGTGGTAGTCACATTATCCAAGGTCATGCAGCTTATAAGGGTTCTAATAGCCATCTCACACTTAGCATGTCCACAGTGAACTTCTAATCTTCTCTAAGATCACACACCAACCTCCATCTCCTCTATCTAATATCTTGGCCTCATCTGTGCACTCAAGCTAGACATGACAGAGTCATCCTGGACTCTTCTTACCACACACAGCCTTTATGCACACAGTTTGACAATTCTGGTGGATCTATCTTTTTATACCGGAACTTGAATTGACCACTTCATGTAAGTTTATTGACACTGGAATGACTGGCTTGTTTCCATAGCCTCCTACCTGGTGTCCTTGCTTTCTCAGTCCATCCTCAATATAACAGCTAGAATGATCATTTAAAACATAAGTCATGGGCTGGGGATGTGGCTCAAGCGGTAGGTAGCGCACTCGCCTGGCATGCGTGGGCGCTGGGTTTGATCATTAGCTCCACATAAAAAAATAAAATAAAGATGTTGTGTCCACCAAAAACTTTTAAAAAAAAATTAAAAATCTCTGTCTCTCTCTCTCTCTTAAATAAATAAATAAATAAATAAGTCACCTAACGTTACTCCTCTACCTGAACACTGCTCTCTGATATACTCCCCATGACCAGCTGCCTAACCTCCAACTCTACCCACATATCTCCAGATTAATGAAGGCTACCTTAAAACTTGTTGAAAATGTAACCCACTGTCACCATATTTCTCACCAGCACATCTAATTCCCAGGCTCTGTTCCTTTAATCACCATGTAATAACGTACAAAATTTATTTATTTATTTGATATATGTGTTGTCATTTGTCTTTCACGAAGTATAAATCCTACAAGGGTGATAGTTTACCTGTTTGGTTCACATGTGTTTACTACTGGCCTAACACAATGCTTTTCCACTTACTATAGACCCCATCAATATTTGTTGAATGAATATTGAAACTAGGATTTCAAGCATAGGTAACATGATTTCAAGGTCCATGAAATTAATGACTAAGCAATTCCTTGTAAAAATGAAACCATTTTTAAGAAGCTCAGAGTGGGGGAAAACATGGGAGGGAAAAATATTTTAAGAACACTAAAGTACTAAAATCATTCAGGAAAAATGGGATAGTTCAATATATCTATGAATCAACATTTTAAAAAACAAATAATATCACCCCCCCAATTTAATGAGCTATAAAAATTGAAAAAATATCTTCCATAAATATGGAAAAGCATTAAAAGTCACCTTTTATGGTAATACAATCCATTAGCTTGAAATGGCAAGTTTTTTTGTTTTTTTTCAAATAGCAAGTCAGCAAAAATAAAGAGAGAAAAGAATAAATATGCCTCCTGTTGATGACAGTTTCATCGAACAAGCTCCCTCATATGTCATGAGCTTTAAGATATCCCCCCATCTTAATGTATGACTCTAATTGTAGGAACATATTCTGAGAATACAAATGGATATACGGACAAAAATGTATGTGTTAAACAGCATCTTCTAATAAAAGTATAAAAATGGTTTTCCTATTCAAAACTTGAAAAATACTTCACAAAAAAATTATAGTGATCAATTGAAAATATCATTATTGATGAAAATTGGTAACTTAGAAAATATGATTTAATAAAAAAAAAACAGGTAGAAAGCTGTGTTTATGACATCGTCCAAGCAGACAGACTGGTTCAAGGCCTTGTTACAACTGATGGTACTGCAGGGGATGCCAAGCTCTGGAGAAGGAGCCACCCTCTGAAATGAAAGGTAAGCCGAGGCTGAGGTAAGCGAGGGCTAAGGTAAGCCTTAGTGAGGAGCCTTGGGTGGGACCCTGTTCAGAATAAAAAAAGAATCTTGGTCACAGATGTAGAAAACAGGTCACACAGTCTTCAGGGAAAATATCCACGCATATTCCAATTTTGCCTAAGATCAATAAAGACCTTGATGAAGGCACTGTACTCAGATGCATTACCACCGCCTAAAAAGTTGATACTGCTACATATGCAGAATCAATTTTCCCAAATATATTTCTCTGTGAATTTGCCTTTCTCCCACTTTTTAGAAGAAAAATACTTCATACATGTTACATACCAGCTCATCAATGGAATCATAATTTTTAGAAGTAAATTGAAATTTGAATTCCTAAAATAGTATGATCCTGATTCCCACAATATTTTAGCTATGAAAAGACATTACAGAGAATTGTTTTATTGCTATCATTCTTTAGTACAATATTTGTCTCCTGCTAATTTCTAAATGAGAGTATATCCTAGTTTATTTTTAAAATCAAGGTTAAAAGAAAACTGAATTCCAGAGAAGCCTATAATACTTTATAGTAAATTTCTTTGATTTCAATGAATTGCATTTTTAAGTGCTTTGCAGGTTTGTGAAATGATGACAACTCTATTCTTAAATTGTTATAACTAAACGGACTTCTCTTTGGATTGCTAATGACTGTAGAATATGTAGTTCACTGGGTTCTTTTGATAGACTTCAAATAATTTTTCTTGTAATAGCTTATCATTTTCTGTGTGACATGAGATCGCCAATCAATAATCACATGAAGCTGTTGAAAAGGAGGTCAGTGATCAACAGAAATTCCTCTTCCCACAAAATACAGCCTGCTTAGCAGCTGATATGTCTAAAGCTCTCCTCAATGTTCTTTTCTATTTTGATTTTATTGTAGATTCATAGGCACTGTTTTTATGGGAAAAATAACAAATTAGGGGAAATTGATAAAATATCTCTTACTGACATCACGATAGACATGATATTTACTATAAAAACAAATTCTAAGAAAGACAGGAGGGACACTTGGTACAGATGCTAAGGTTGCAAAGTAAAGTTCAGCACTTCTGTGAACATTCTGTATGTGTTGTGATTTATCCACTTTCTTTGCATGAATTTTTAAGTGTATTATAAAGACCTACACTCATCACAGTATGTAGGATTCTATCCACTGAGGTTTATATTTAATGATGCGCACTCAAACACAATATGTAGAAATTAGTTTTCAGATGAAACATCACATCAATCAATGTTAGCTTCACTTTTTGTTTCTAAGACACTAACCATCAAGAAACCAGGTTGTCTCACAAAGAAATACAAAATACAGTTACATTGCATAAAATAAATTCCCACACATACTGTTTCTCTTCCCTTGTTAGAAAATGGACTTGAATTTATTATAAAGTTCATACCATGTCTACAGATAGATATGTTTTGCACATTTTATAAAAGTCATCCTTCAAAGCCAGGAAAAGTAAAGGGCTATTTTAAGATGTCAATGTATTTGTGTGTGTGTGTGTGTGTGTGTGTGTGTGTATGTGTGTGTGTGTGTGTGGTAAAGATTAAAAAGAGATTCAGAGAAGGAAAAATCCTTTTGCTCTCTCTGGAGAGGCATTATAGAAACCAACAGGTTTGCCTCACTGTATATACCTTGGGATTTTTGATGGATGGCCCACAGGTCTTGTTTCTGAAAATGGAGAATAGGGGTCAAGGCAACCTCAGGATAAACCCATGAGAAAAACAGCTAGGGCAAAAAATTAAAAATACAAAAAGTGATTTAATAGGGAAAAAAGCACCATGCATGTCACTCCATTGGGAGACCTCTAGTTGTATCCTCTTTGCTTATGTAATACTCTAAAAGTACTCATTTGAACTGGAAGGGGAGGGGGACATAAACAAAGAGGAAAGTCTTTGATTTTGAACTTCGGAGCTTTGGACTCTGCCTATGGGTGCTGGCTTGCCGGTTTATATTTCTTGGGGAATATTCCATGGGAAGAAACTGATCCCCTTGTAGTTCCCACAGCACTGCTTCTCAGGTGTAATAGTGAGTGGCAGGGACCAGAAAGAGAGTTGCCACTAATCTGTTGCACAAGGTAGAAATTGGAGCAGGCATCTGCTGGGATGTTATGGACAACAGCAGTTCACCCCCAGGCTTTCAAAAAAGAAAGGAAATAGGATAAATGAAGAGTCGTGAGGGCGGTAATTTCTGTATACCAAAATACAGCCTGGATGCTACCATTTTACAAACTGACTCAAGTCTTTTTCTGGGCCATGGGGTTGTGACCAAGGAAGCCTCCGTGGTGAGAGACAAACAGGGAATCCTGTATCGCAGTTACAAGTAAGTTATTGCCAACTTTCGCATCGTATATATTTTTCCTTTCCGCACTTTGACCTGATCCTCTGGGAACACCAAAAAGATTGACCGAGAAGTAGAGAAGTAACCTTTACCTCTATATCAGCGCGGTGATTCCAGTAACACACACACACACACACACACACACACACACACACTCGCTCACTCGCGCTCACTCGCGCACACCACCTGCAGGCACCGAAGCCTGCGCTCCTAGGCTGGTCCACGTCTTGGATTTTAATATTTGGGAACTTGCTGATTTCCTATGCCTGTTGAAAAGACCGAGCTGGTCGGGGGTGGGTGGAACATTGTGGCTCATCATTTATTCATTGCGACTGTCTCGATTGTTGACACTAGTGGCAAGCCACATCCCTGCTCTTGCAGGGAAAGTCTGACACCTTGAGGACTGGAGAAGGGGTGCCAGAAGCCCGCAGCAGCGGGAGTGGGAGAAGAAGCTTTGCGAGTTGAGGGGGGTTACTTTTTTCTGGTCGAGCAACCGGCCGCATGGGTGTTTGTTTACTAGGGTGGGAGCAGGGATTTCAACCAAAGTCCTACCTCCCCTCAGAGCTCGGCCTGAAGCCTGGAGGTGTGTCTGGCTTGCATCCCGGACCTCGGGGTAGGTTATCGCCACCGACTTGGCAGGATGACGGCTGGTTTGTGTTGAGCCACCCTGCCCACTGGCTGACCTCAAGCGGCTGGCCCAGGGAGGTGGAGGATTTTCAGGGGGAGCAGAGCCGGGGGGTCGAGTGTTGGCCACTGTCCGCGTGCTGCTTCCCTACACCTCCACGCAAGCCGTGCGTGGGACGCTCATCTTCCCGGGCTGTCCCTTCCGAGTACAGTCGGTGCGCACCCGGAGACAGGCAGCCGCAGGGAACCGAGGGCGGGGTCCCGACTGTGAGCTCATCCGCTGTCAGCCGTGGGAACTCTAACTTTATCTGGAGGAATCGGTGGGGCAGGGGTGAGCGAGGTTCTGCTCCCTTGGCGCACATCTCCCCCTCCTGGTCCGCCCCTCCCCCGCCTCCCCTGGTTTTGCTCTCTGAGCATCCTCACTCCGCCCAGTTCGGTGCCAGCTGCGTGGGCTCCAGCTTCGTGCGTTTTCCTTGGAATGCTCCAAAACTCGGCAGCGACTAAGGAAATCCCATCGCAATTTACCGGGCGTGCTCTCACCGGCCGCAGAACCCGTGCCGCCCGCTACGGGATCCATCACTTCAGCCTCCAGATTGCAACTTTGCAGGTAAAAGAGGGTCTTGCCTCTGCGCTCCATTTGACGGGGAGCTACACCTCGCCTTCTTTTTGGGATCTCGGTTAAGTTTCTCAGCTGCCTGGGAAACCAACGGGCTCCCTCCTGGGAGGAGGACATCCCAGGGGGTTATGAGTTCAAAAGGCTCAGCCTGGTTGGTTTCTTTTCAAGGCTGGGGAAAAGATCTGTGACGCTTTCTGTGGTTGATCCGGGCTTAGTGAGAGTTTGGGGGTGCTTCTCAGTGTCTCACCGCAATGGGCTCTAAAGTAGGGGAGAGGGCAAGGAGTGAACCCCCGGTGTGACTTATATGGTAAACAAAGGAGCTGCAGCCACGCCGCGGTGCTGGGGAATGTGGTTGTTTTTAGCCTTTTATGCATTTGGGGAAAAATGGAGATTGTGATGGCCCCTAGGCACATAGAAAGTGAGCCCTTGCCTCTCTGGCACCAGACTGGGGGAAGGAAAGAAGAAAGTGATCAATATCCTTTCGATCGATTACACTCTGCGTCATTTTCATGCTCTGTTAAGAAACAGAAGCACTTTTATCTGTGTTGCTGGACCCAGTCTAGTGATTCCTAGTTCTCCTGGCAACGGAGGCTCCAATTAAACCAATGACCCTGTTTGCTACTTGGGTTAATGCTTGGATTCGGGGCACAACTTGTTGTTCCAGCTGTGAACTCGGGCTGCCTTTTGTGACTAGAGACAAGAGGACATTGGAAAGACTTGGAGGGTGTGGGAGAGCTGGGAAGAGGCAGCTCTGATCTTGTCTGTCTGTATTCACTATGGTGTATCCACTGTGGTGTATCCCTGTTCACATGGTTTCCTAGGGAGGCCCTTCCCAGTTAAATTCCACTGCTATAAAATGCAGCAAGTTACTTAAAGAGTAAGCACCAAGCCAAAGGAGTGGGAGGAGATAGAAGCAAGCTTTAGTTGTTTTATTAAAAAGAAATTTAGAACAGGCTTGTAAAACTAACAAAAAAAAAAAGAGGAGAAAGAAGAAGAAGAAAGAACCCCCCAGGGCTCATATAATTATATAATTTCTGGCTCTCCTATCTCAGTAACCACAACACAAAGCATTTCACAAATTCTATAAGGAACAAGAAAGGGAAAGGGGGAGCACTGGAGGGGTTTTAGAAAGTAAAACTGAGTTAGACAATGAGAGTAGGAGTGGGTGGATATGTTAAACCACTGAAATCTTCATCACTGTTATGGTTTGCCATTTAAGGTTTTATTTGTAATGCCTACTTCTGTTCACCTGGACAGTAGACCAGGAAACATCACGCCCTTGTATAAAAGAAAAAAAGTAATAAGACATAGGGAGAATCATATCAGAAATTCAGAATTGGAATCAGAATTCAATATGACACTGTTAACAAAACATTTTTAAAATTATATGAATTAATACGGCCATTCATGCAGATCAGTCTATCAATCAGTGCAAGTTTTATTAAAGTGTTTTTGTAAATTTCTTGGATTAATGCAGGCTCGTATGGGTGAAAATTAAGAAATCACTTGCATTGTTTATGAATAGGAGCGCAGTACCTAAGTTAGGCTGCCTTTCCATAGAGCTTTGATCTGAATCAAGTACTCCGCTGTGCTGGAGGTTGTGGAATAAAGCACAGATTTATACCAAGAAAGACACAAGAGGAAACACTAACAGATTGATGAAATTGACACTTAAGAGCTGCTTACTACTCACTGAGTGAAGAAATATATTGTTAGATAAATCATGACAAAAGATTTGCAACTGCAAATTTAGGAAAGTTCTTCCTCTTTGGAAGTAATTTAAAGAACATAAGCATTCACCAAAGCATAAAGTACCTAAGCTAGACAGACACAAGAAACATGCCTGGTAAAGGCTGTCAAACATTGACAGTGTTTCTGAAAATGATCTTAAAAAATGAGAACATTTTCAAATTACTTGCTTATAGTCATTCTCCAAGATATGAGATGAAGTAGATTTCCACAACTTAAAAGCTTTAATTTTTTTTCAATTTTATCTATCTATTATTTATTTATTTATTTTGTTGTTGTACTTATTTCCAGAAGATCAAGATCAAAACACACAAAGAAGACTATGTATGACAAGTTTAAGTTCTATATGAATTTTATGGTCATTTGAGTTATTAAAGTAGTAAGAGACCAAATAACTTTCTATAGAACATAATCTTAATCAATTCATACTTTACATGAATAGGAAATAGGAGAGATTATGCTTCTTATACTTTCTATATTAGAGGAAACTTAAAGGTCTGGCTTAATATATATGTATCGAACATTCTTATGCCCCATGGAGAGCTACAGCCATCTAAAGAACTAAAAAGTTATCTGGTCCAACATCCTCATTCAGGAAACTGAAGCCAATTAAAATTTTTTTTAATGCACTTATGTTTGATAAATTATTACATCATTTCAACCTAAAATGAATTTGGAAGTTACATAGCCTGTCTTTCAATATTTGAATGGCTATGTCTATCAATATATTCATGAACTGGTAGGTGTTAAAAATCTCACTATTTGGCATTATTAGCCTTGAAAACAATTGCTGTCCCTGAACTGCAGATAAAACAATGCATGATCATTATTTTTATTCTTATTTTATGATACTAAAGTCATAAAAATATCTGATCATCTAGTTAAATGCTATCAATGTATCCTATTAAAAAGCATGATTCAATATCTGTTAAAGAACAACAATTCACTTTAAGACAAACTGATTTTCCATTATATGTAAAAGAAAACATATTTTTGGAAGTATTTTACTATATTTTTATACCTGCATATTTAATTTCCAAAATAATTTATGTCAGTTCAGTTAATGAACATGTTTGGCAAATAAAAACTAAAACAATCTTACTCTACTAATTAACATTTCGTTGGAGCAAAAACAAAGACACATTTGTTCAGTAGTAAATATTAGAAGTAATACTGCTTGAAGACTTTTGTAAATAAAGGTAGATATATGAGAAATACTAAATAGTATCTAGGACCATAACCTATGGGCTGAACATCTCCGTATGAAAGTGTGATTGTTTTATTTTTGAAACAAGCTGGATGAAAGGAAAGCGTAATAAACTATTACATTTCTTTTTTCCAAAATATCACTGCCAAATATTATATGAACTCAGATTCTAATGTACATTTGACTTCCTAAGTTGTAATGTCTGAGCTAAAATTGAAACTGGTAGCAATGACTTAATACTCTTGCAAAAGAGTATTAAGAGTATTTATGAGCTTTTGGTTCTCATTAAACATGAGATTGAGACAACAGCTCAAAATCCAAACCTTGCCTTTTCACCTAGTTTGTGTTCTCTAGTTTGTAAGAGTTACAACTTGTTCAGTGTAGCCCAACTTCAACTAGGCTTTGATTGCTTTACAACCAGCTTTATTTCTGTATGTCTTCTATTTCTAAACTGCCCAGACATATTGAGATCTCAATATTTTAAGAGATTTGAGGATATTTTGACCAGAGATGTTTTTTCAATCAGCACAAATATAGACCTGATCTCTGAGAACATTAGTACAACTGAAAAAATAAATTCATGATATAAAAATATATTTAGGGAAAGAAGCCATTCATTTGAAACACTAAAAATTAGAGACACATTCCTTGAAAACATACTAATTTAAACTTCCTTGTTCTATGAACTATTTGGCAAAAGGCAGTGATGTATTTAAATTTTTAAAGAATCTCGATATTTCTGAAAGTTCAGTTTAAGTAGGCCAAGAAATAAAGATAATAGTTGGAATAGTTGATCTTCTATAATAATTAAACTTTAGATGATCCCCACTAGTATTAGTTATGTTTTGTCTCCCATTTTTGAAATAGTGCATGTCACAGACTCATGGCTTCTTGAGAAACAACAGATGACACATGGGCACAGTTTTACACTAAAATTAGAACTGTTAATTCAAACATTAATTTAAAAATATGCCCTGAATAGATTTATCTAGCATGCTGCATTCTTTTTTGAAAAATGGCAAATGCAAAGAAATGAATGATA
This sequence comes from Ictidomys tridecemlineatus, assembly GCF_052094955.1. Lineage (NCBI taxonomy): Eukaryota > Metazoa > Chordata > Mammalia > Rodentia > Sciuridae > Ictidomys > Ictidomys tridecemlineatus. The sequence continues at coordinate 168,100,013 of NC_135482.1, forward strand.
CATGCCAATTAAAGTCTATCTGTGGTTTGTTATTATAGTTTTGAAATATGTTGAAAAAGTCATCTAAGTAACTTCTTTGAACCCATAACATCAAGAGTTGGAATTTACTTAAGATAGGAAACAGGAACAACTATGTAAAAAAAGAAAGGGAAAAGAAGGGAGGGAGCCAATATTTTTGGGTACAAAATGTATGCCAGACATTATGTTAGACACTTGTTATCCTCACATCTACTTTGAAACTGAAGTATTATTATAACAACCCAAGAAAGACGAAATTTGCCAAATTCACAAAGCTGCTTTGTGATAAATCGGGGATTTGAATCTATGTCTACTTGATTCTAAAACCTCCATTCTTTTTTACTTAATTCTTACGATTTCTGAAATAAAGTTAATTATATTTTTACAAAATCCATAAATTGATTATATTGTTATGTCTATTTGTTGCTTTTATTTTTCAAATACTGTTACATTGGGACATAACCATTCCATTCATGGGGATAGAATATGAAACAAGAATCTTTAGTTAACTAAAGTTTCATCAGCTTTGAAGTACAGCAGAAGGTAAACTGATGATTTCAAGCAGGTTGTTCTCAAAATTATTTCCTTCTTTTTAAAAAGTCAAAACACACCCCTGCCTGGTGCTGGGGATTAAATCCAATGTTTTGTGAACATGGTCTACTATTACTACTATTACTACTGAGCTCCTTCCCCAGGTCCTTATTTCCGTTCTTATTCTTGAATATATATGTAATACTATTTAAAAAGGGAAAAAAGGATTTATTTTCATGAATAAAATTCAAGGTTACAAATTTTTCTTTAAATAATAATAAGATTATAACTTCTGAATAAAAATTTCTTTTCAAGCTTTTAGGACATCTGTAGACTATAAATAAAATGGCTTATTAAAAAATCATGTTAAGAAAAGACCTATTAGGTTTCTAACACATCTTATCAAATGTTATATAAAATTTCTAGACACATGTTTTTGTCTTAATTGTATTTAAACTTTAATTGCCAAATTAATTTAATGCCCCTTGGTATTTAATGAGAGGCATTCTTATTCATATATCCCAGGAGATATTGATCAGAAAGTGACAAATTTTAATTAATTTGTCATGGTATTTTTTAAGCATTCATTTGAGACTGATGTGATTATGTCTAAAGTCTACTGGCATTGAATTGAAGGCATAATGAATGTCTTTAAATGTATATAATGCTGTTACAAAATGGTATCCATTCAGTAGATATTTATTGAATATTAGTAAATGAATAATTGAATGACTAGATGAATGACAGACACATGGGTAACGGTTCCATTTTTATTGCTTTGCCTGGTAAAAACCCTCTGTCCAGAATAACTTCCACCCTTGTGCTTCCTGTCACAGTATTCTCCATGCACTAAGGCCTAGTTAGAACTGAAAGCCAATATTACTTCTCTTTGAAAGTTTCCTCCAGATGTCTCAAGTATAAATACAAGCAAAGCCCTTGTTATATTCTGCCTCGCAGGTGGGTTAAGGTCTGTCTTCAGAGCTAGACAGTAAACACCTGTAAGAAGCCATGAAGATGTTAAAAAACTGTGTGAGTTTGTAACCAAATTAGATTCCCATAAATATTATGCTTCTGTAATTAAGCATAACTAAGTTATTTCATAGATTCATAATACCATACTTGGCTGATTTTTAGCATATTTATTTATGTAATGAAGCTGGTTATAATAATAAAGTTGCTATTGTGTGGTATAATGAGTACCATATTATATCTTATGCTATGCTATAAACTAATTTTCCCACAATTATTTAATAAGCACAACTTCCAGTCAACTAGTAACCCTACAATGTTCATTGTCATAGGATTTAGATAACCAGTTATTAATGTGCTTGTTACTTAAATGGTGCTGTGGCAGAATTCTTAAGGGAAGATTTTTGTTGTATTATACTTTAAAACGAGCTGATAGAATTGGAAGAGGACAGTTACAAGTATTTGAGAGGAATGTACTGAACTAAAGAAAGCCATAGATTTCTTAGGAGTGATTATATTTAGAAAATTAAGTTTAACTTTATGTCACAGGCTGGAAAGAACATGATGTCCTATTGTAGGTGGCATGGATTTATTTATTTATTTATTGTCTTTTTATTATATATATCATGGGGGTGAGGTTTATGAAAAGTGTTCTGGTGCTCTGCTGTGCTTATGATGGTGGTGGTGGAAATAACACATGTGAGCTAGTATCTTGTGCCTACCAAAATGATAATTCATAGCACACTGCATTGTAATTTTCATTTTCACAGAATTAGAATAACTACCGCCCAATATATGCTCATTGAATGAGTGAGTAGAATAAGTGAATGGAGGGATGATTGAATGGGTTTGTTCTCAGCTGCTGGGCCGAATCCCTTTATTTCAACATACTTTTCCTTCAAATAGCTGGTCACACACTAATATTAATCCCTGAAATTAATATAGAGGGATGAAAGCATAGGCACAATGTACATTAAATGAAGAACAGGTAACACATCATTCTTTACATGTAGTCATCTTCATGAGCAGCATTTCATACAAAGATATCTTTTAATGTTAAGGTATTTTTCATGCTATGGTAAAGTGAAGGACTCACTTTAAATGTAAATGGATTTTCTTTCTAGTAGCTGCAGTTTGCATGTTTGGGTCATTTTAAATTTTATCTGGAGCGATATGTGTGTATATATATTGTGTATATGTACATATATATATATGTGTGTGTATATATATATATGTAGTTTGTGTGTAGATACATATATACACACATACACATATATGTTTATGTATGTATTTTTTATATGCATATACTATAATAATACTAAATAGAAGGTTAAAAAGAGTGAAACACTATTCCTGAGTTTGATATACAATACATATATTTGCCAATTTATCAGTTCCTACAGAATGGTTGGATGTGTAATGAATGACTCAGAAGTTCATCAATTCAAAAGCATATTTCTTGCTACATGACTTTCTAGATAGATTGTATATGTGTGTGTACATACACACACATACTTCTCTGAGGACTTTAATACCTGAAAATTACTCTGCTAGATGCTAAGGATACAGAGAGGAATAGATCTTCCATTTCTTAAAATATCGCAAGCAAAGGATGGTTATTAACCTCTTAGCATATTCCAGTGTCCTAGATTATCCTACAGATATTTTGCAATTTTATTTTATTGTGAAAATTAAGAGTTTATTAAATAACACAAATTATATTAAAATTAGTAGAGTGCATGTATGAGATTTAAAACAACCCACAAATGAAAAACAGGTTATGTTGAAAGAAATACAGATGCACTCTCTTTGCCACAAATTACCATTTTTTTAAGAACAGGACTTAAGTTTTCTAACTGTAAATCTGTGTTAAATTTAAATAGCATTGTTGACACTATTAAAATTGTGCTTTCCCTTTATACATACACTAAACTACCATTCAGTGGCTATGTATTTTAGGAGGTAAGTTTTTCAAAGTCTGGAAGAATCTGTAGCATTATATTCACATGTTGCCTCAACCCTTTTGAAAACAATGAAACAAGGCGCAGAGAGGAACCAGTTTTAATGTTAGGAATGTAATAACCTGGCTTTCCACAATGCTGCCCCTTTGCTGGAGAAGGTAAAAACCTTGGCTCCAGAGATTCTTGGAAGGCTGAAATCCATTTCAGAGTCTCTGGGAGTTCTCAAGTCCTCTGGATTTTCCTGTGAACTCCTGTGTGTACGGCTGAAAGTATACTGTAAATGTAGACATACGCCATACGCCATCTTTTTCATAGTCTGAAATCTTGGAAACAAGAAAGGGACTACTTAGTCTAGCTACATTAATCTTTTTTAAAAACCTTAGTTGGGATGTACACTCCTAAGACAACCCACTCTTTGCAGGAATTTTTTACTTTCTGAGAGTCCTCATGGGAAATAATCATAGTACCAACCTCTAAACCTCTGACAGCCTCTAAAATTAAGGAGAAAGAACATTTAATGATGTGTTCCTGTGTATGTGCTGTGTAAAATGAAAATGTTGGCAGAGGGGAAAGACTTATTTGCTTATCTGGTTCATTTTAACCTCACAGCTTAACGTTTTGATTTGTAGTATGCTAGCTGGTTGGAAAGCTGAACTGCACATTTTCATTTAGCACTCCAGCACGTTCTTGGAACAAAGTGAACCAGCAAATGATTTTGCCCTTTCATGAATAAATGAAGCTTTAATGAAGAAAACTGTTTCATTGTAATGGTACTTATGATAAATATTTTTGTGTCGTGTAAAAATATCAACAGTTTCAACCTGAAGAATAAGAATTGCTTTGCATTCTGTCGTACTTGTTAATGAATAAATAAAACCAGAACTTAAAGCATAAGTTAATAAAATATTTAAGTACTTTCCCACTAGTTTTTACATTGCTAAAATTGAAGTATTGTATGCAATTACAGTTTTGAAAAGTGCCTCTTTGTAGCTTAATCAATTGCAGTAATTACTGATAACACAAAATATAGATCTATTTTATCTGTAAGCCTGATTTTTTAAAAATATGAATATTTACAAATATACAACCCAAATGAGAAAAAAGTAAACAAATTGAGTGTTTGAAATGAACCATCTGTGAATAACCTAGATGTATTTGAAACAACATGATTTATTTCATTTTATTTAAAGAAAGTTTTTTGAAAGACAAGCTACTTTCTTATAATGCTACTAATCTTAAGAGTCAAAATAAGATCTTCCCATCTTTAATATATAAAAGGATTATGTGTCAAATGTTGGCAGTGTTTAATGAAACTTTCTAAGTACTTATAAAATGCATTGGAATTCAGTGTATTTTAGAAATGTTCCTGGGTGTGCCAAATTTTATTTTGATAATTTTAATTATAATTAAAAAGACACATAAGTAAATCAGAGACAATGGCTGCTCCAGGGTTCCATTTGCCCTTTAGTTCGTTTACATTCAATAATATCTAGTGCTTGCATTCCTTCACTCCTCTACCTACAGATGGGAGATTTCAATTATGTAATTAGTCTTGGGACCACAATGCTCCCTCATTGACTGGAGGCTTATGACAATGGAGTTGCCACAAATAAACCCACATTCCCTTCTGCCTCAACCAAAGCAGACTAATTCCATATATGGGGGGTACGATGAACATTCACCTTTGTGAACTTTTAGAAAATTGTGGTAAGATCATGTTTTCATGGTGAAATATAATTACAAATCCTTGAATCATGACTTCTGATAAGATTGCTTTATTAGTTTCTATTGGTTTCTGTTGGATTAGAGATAGAAATTTCCTCCTCATCTGTTTAAGAAAACTCCCTATGAAGAGGGGCTTAAACAGAGAATTTTAAGGAAGGAAATTTCAGATTGTTGCATTGTACCTTGGTATATAGAGAAGGGCACTTTGTCTCTCGTGGTTAGGAAAAATGATCTGTTATCCTCCTTGCTCCATTAGGAAGGGAAAAACATTACATGGTTAGTGCTAGCATTTGAGGGCTATTTTTTGTGTTTTACACCAAAATGAGTGTTTGCTATAATCATAAGGAAAAATATTAAAGATATTCACCATGTGAATATTTTCAAATATCTTGTCTAAATAAAAAAGCCATATAATTAATTGTTTATTTTAAAAACAGTTTAGGATTTTAACTTTCATTTATATAATTAGTAATTTCAGTTTATTTTCTTAAAACTTAACACTTTGAGTGTTTATGACTTATTGGAAACAAAAATATAAGATATATCAATACATATTTATCTGTATTCTTGATGAGTTATTTTTTCTTTATTTCCTATTCTAGGGTAATATAAGATAAATTTAAAGGATTGTGTATTTATCTTTTATAACAATAAAATTTGTATATCATGATACATATGCATTTGGTAAGGGGAAGGGTACTTGATAGATTTAATTTCAAAAAATAATTATTCATATGTTTCTTTTCCTCTACTTTAGTTTTTAGGGTTTTTTTTAAAAAATAATTATAGATACCACATATGCTCTTTTGAGATGCTCTCTCTTCTTTCTAGTACCAGTAGGCCTTTCTCCTTACTATACTTTTCAGTGTATATTGGTAATCAGTTTTCTGTTTTTGCTTGATTTTTTAAACACATTTTTAAAATCACTGAAATTGGTTAGAGTATTCAAGGTTGGAAGTTCATTTTCTTTCTAAACTTTCAGTATGCAATTCAATTGACTTTTAACTTCCATTGTTTCTGTTGAGTAGTCAGTGTATGTCTGATTGTTGCTCTTTGAAGATAATGTGCTCTTTAGATATAGTTTATTTTTTTTATGTTTTCTATTAGTCTTTTACATTTAGCAGTTGTACAGTAATGTACCTAGATGGTATCCTTACATGGCCTGATAGAATCCATGAGTTTTAGAAAATTCTGGGAAATCATGTCTTTAGATACAGTTTTGTACATTCCTTTCTTATCCCATAAAAGCTCCAGTTATCCATACCTAGATCTTTAGACTCATGTCTTATGTTGATATCCTTTTTTCTTCTTTTAATATATTTTCTATCCATTATTGATCTCTGCAATGAAATCTAAATATTTTATAGCCCTATCTTTCCATTTATGAACCCTTTTTAAACTCTGTCCAATATTCTGTTAAACTAATTTTTTTAGTTTATTTCAGTTTGGTATTTTTCACTTATAGTCTTTCCATTTGATTTATTTTCTTACATTTTAAATCCATTGTAAGATTTTCCATTTTATCTTCTAATATTTTGATATTCTTGAATCATCACATTTTCTTTGAAGTCAGTTTAACAGGTATTATGTGCTGGTTTATTTTCCTTAAATTTTTTTCTTAGAGTGCTTCTTTCTTTTTAAGTTACAGATAAAAGAAAAAACCCATGTATAAAAAATAATAGCAACTTTGTTATCCTCCCAAAGGGGAATATACCTTTTCCTCTGGGAGGCAGATAGGGTGACAGTAAATCATCTTAATCCAATGGAAATTATCAGAGCCCAAGTTTCAGACTTTACAAAGCTCTATGTACACTTGGCTGTACCTTTTTTTCTACATTCTAGGACTCAAGGAGCCTGAAACTTTTTTCTGCTTAATAAAGCCACTTGTTTCCTGAAACTCTGTGTTAGTATCTTTTGGTTACTATAGCAAATACCAGAAAAAGTATATAAAAAGTGAAAGCTTTATTTTGGATCATGTTTTTTAAGACTTTTGGACTATAATCAATTGGCTCTGGTGCTTTGGGCATATTAGCAATGACCTGGAAACACATGCAGAGTGAAACTGCTTACCTCATGGCTGGGAAATGAAAGAGAAAGGAAGAGACAAGGGTCCTATAATCCCCACCAGAGGCATACAACCCAGGGATGTGAAGCCCTCCCTCTAGATCCCACGTCTTAAAGGCTCCATTACCTCCCAGTAGCACCATAGATGGTGTATCACACCTTGAACTCATTGGGCTTTAGATCCAAACTATCACAATATTCTAGAATATTGAAGTTTGTCTCTTTTGTTTTATTGTGAGACTGCTAAATACTCTGACCTAATTTTTAGTAATTTTCTGATAAGTGATGTACTTATTTCCTTGATTTTAACAAATCTTAAGCTTTAAGTGAAGATCTGCTCAGTGTGACACTCATTTCCCTCTGTCTTGCTTTTGACAGTGACATGGTAGGTAACTCTGGGTTTGCCTTGACAAAAACCATGAGGGAAATTATGGCTTGTTCAAGGTTATTTCATTTCTGTGTATATGGAATATTGATTCCTCAAGTTCAAGTTAATTCTGCAACTCTTCTCTAGACATGTTTATCTATCTTTGTTTTTTTGTTTCTATTTACCCACATCTTCTTTCTTTTTTTTTTAGAGTCTACTATTTTATTTTATTTTTATTTCTTGAACATGCTTTATTTTTTTAGGAGACCCTCATCATTATACAAAATACATGTATAATGATGTGAATTTGGTGTCAACATACCTTATATACAATCAGAGATATGATAAATTGTGGTATAAAAGTGTATTAAGAATTGTAATGCATAAATAAATAAATAAATACATTTACCCACCTTTTCTAACTGTATTCAGAAGGAATGTTAGTCTACTGCATGTCATTCTATCATAGTCAGAAGTATTAGCACTTCTTTTGTATTTTAACTTTAATGTAGAAACATCCAATCAGAATGTTTAAAAGAAAGAAATTATATTCAAGTGGTTAGATATAGATACATTCTTGTACCCACAGGGAACAAATATAGCAATAGCAAGAGTTTGGGAATCATTTACCTGTAAAGTTATTATTGCCACCGAAGTGACATTGTTCTTGAAAAAGTGTCAAGCTTTAGTCATTAGAAACTAAACAACCATTTGAAAAAAATAAAATTCTAAATGCAACTGTGTTGATCTGGCACAAATCACTTGTCCCAATTAATGGCTCTTTCCTATTGACAAACAAATATACTCTCCATTAACAGAACAAATGTAGAGGCAAAAGTAAGGCAGTAGCAAATTGACCTCTTTATCATTGAAGAGATATTTGTTAGACCTATGATTTTCTAAGTACTCTTCATTTCTCCCATATGAAATTCATTACAAAAAGATGGGGAAGTTCTATAGTTCACTACTCTGTGATGCAGTTATAACTGGTATTACAAATATTGCCTCAGGCTTGATAGAATGTGTTGCATAAGAAGTCTCTGCAGTAGGACACAATACTACAATAGACCTGGATCACATTATAGTTTGGGTTACAATCCAAACCTGCTTCTGACACATATGCTCTGATTTTACCAATAGCATCATGGCAACATATGATTAATCATGTTACTCATATTTCTGTTGTGGCAAAATACACAAAGAGAACATCTTAAAGAATGAAAGATATATTTTGGCTCCTGGTTTTGGAGTTTTTAGTCCATAGTCACTTGGCTATCTTGTTTCTGGGCCCCTGGTGGAGAATGCATAGCAGAGCAGAACTGCTTATTTCATGTTGACTGGAAGAAGAGGAAGAGAGAAAGAAGCTGGAGCAAAATAAACCCTTTAAAGTTACACCCCCAGAGACCTAATGTCTCCAAGTAGGTCCCCACCTCCTAAAAATTTCCCCACCTCCCAGTACAACACTACCTGGGGACCAACCCTTTAACACATAGTGTTTTGTGGGAATTCGGGATCCAAAATATAACACTACACACAAAATGTTCATGTGCATCTCACAATGAAAAAAAAAATGTGCTCAGTCCATCTCTGAGAATCCCCATGATTTTAACAGTTTCAGAATTGCTCAAAATTCCAAGTCTGAAGTCTCCTCTGAGATACTTAAGGCAGACTCTAACTATGAGACCCTGTAAAATTAAAAAAAAAATCAAGTTGCATACTTCCAAGCTACAAAAACATAAGGTAAACATTCCTATTGCTAAAGGGAGAAATAAGAGATTACAAAGAAGAATCCCATGAAAGTAAGACCACACCTAGCAAGACAAATATTAAATCCTGCAACTCATGACTTGGCATCCAGGTCATGTGGTGGTAGAATGAACCAAAGTGCTTGAACAGTCCTGTCCTTATGATCTTGCTGACTCCAGCCTACATGGCCACTCTCTTTAAATGGCTCTGCTCACTGCCTAAAGTTTTCCTTTGTGGATGTTCCATGTTCCTGAATTTTGTAACTGCCTACAGTCTCCACTGCAGCTGAAGATTCACAGCAAAGCCTCATGCATTACTTTTAGGGACAGCCCACAGTGATTCCAACCCTACAGCATTCTGCCTGGCCTTCCAGGCTTTTCTATGCAATCTGGGTGGAAGCCTTCCTGATTCTATAACTCCTGCATTCTGCATTCCTGTAAATCCATTATCGTGTGGATGAAGCCACAGTCTGTGATTGCCCAAGCTAATCTGGGCCTCCTTGAACCATGCCTGCAAGCAACTTCTGAGAGTCTGCAGGACTGAACACAGAGAACTGAATCATGTGTCATGATTCCCCTGTGTGAGCAGAGGGCCTGGTACTCTCTTTTCAAAACAAAGTTTTTCAAATGAATGTACAATTTTACTCCCTTGGGCCTGTGATGATGGCTAAGTTCTGATCAATTTCTGAGGTACCCTCAAGTCACCTTTCCTATTGTCACAATAGGAAAGTACTTGGCTTATTTTTTAATGGGCCCAGTCCTTTCAGTAACCACATTTTCTGTGGACCCAACTTTACAAAAGAGGCTTCTTTTCTGATCAAAGTACAAGTTTGTTTGTTTGTTTTAATATGGAAAGCAAATTTATTTTACATAATTGCAACAATAAAATCTGTCAACACAATCTCACAGTAAAGGACTTTGAGTCCTCCTTTCACTCAATTAAACTGAAACTAACTAATCAAAAAAAAACAAAGCAAAACAAATAAACAAAACTGAAACAACTCTCCAGAAACTCTTAAGAACAGAAGTTTTGTCTCTCTGCATATTCACCCATGGTAATGCTACACTTATCTTACAGTCATACCCATGTTATTTGGGTATATTATGAAATATTTTGCATTTGGAGGGAATTACTATGTCATGTGATATTTGTAAAGTAGCATTTTAAATGAAGCAAAATTTAACCCATAAAAATACATGTTTTAAAAAAGCATTTGCACTCTGTTTTTTTTCCCCTCCTGATTCTCACTGTAAATTTGACTAAAAGCAGCCAGCAATTCCTATGTCACTGTCTGAATGTTGTCATGCCTTGAAATTTCCCCCACTGGATTAATTAGTCCATCAAATTTAAATGTACCCTTACACAACTCTCACAGCATGGACAAAATGTAGATAAGTTCTTTGCCAGAATGTTACAGGAATAACCTCTACCTCAAGTTTTAATAGAGTTTTCATTTTCATCTGAAAACTTACGAGCACAGTCTGTATTCCTATCAGCATTCTGATCTGCTGAATGCACACTGAAATCATTAAACTCTGCTTACAATATTCTAGGGCTTCTCTCATGCAAAATCTTCAAATCTTTCTAATTTTTTTCCTGTAAATCATTTTCCTAGTCTTCTTGAACCACATGGTCAAGTATAGTCATAATTTCTCTACTTCTGGGACTAATTTTCTAATTTCTCTATTTCTGGGACAGTCAGCTTTTCATTGCTGTGACAAAATACTCGATGAAAACATCTTAAAGTAGTAAAAGATCTATTTTGTTTTATGATTTTGGTCTGTGGTCACTTGGCTCCATTGTTTCTGGGCCTGGGGTAAGGTACAACGTCATTGTGGGGGAGGTGTGATGGAGCACAGCTGCTAACCTTATGGTGGCCAAGAAACAGAGAGAGGAAGGGGCCAAGGACATAATACACCCTTCAAAATCCTGTTCCACGTGACCGAATTTCTTTAACTAGGCTCACCTTCTGAAGTTTCTACCACCTCCCTGAGGAACTCCAGCTGGTGGACCAAGCTTTAACACCTGAGCCTTTCGAGAATATTCCAGGTATAAACTATAACAATAATTTAAATGCTGTGTGTTTCCATCTGATCCAAATCAGGCCATATTTACTCTGAGATATGTCAATTGTCTTCAGTTTGTTTTCAATATATACTGTCATTTAATGTTTGGCAAACCGATACAGGAGTGGGTGGATGGGATGCTATCTGCTAATATAGACCTCACCATGATTGCATCCCAATACTGCATGGATTCAGCTCCACCCTGATGAAGTTATAGTTAGGTTGTCAGAGCTGAACAAGCTGGGCTATCTACATTTTTCCCATAAGCCTTCAAGTTTAAGATCAGCTTTAAGTGTGATAAGGCTCTGGTAGATGATCTGAGTGAAGGATCATTTATGTTTTCTCAGGATACAGTGAAGAATGAGATCCAATTCTAGACTCAGTGTTGGCTGATTATGTCCCAGAGAAAGATTCATATTCTTTTTTTTTACCTGTCCTCAGACCAAAATCTGGGATCATGATTGTCACTGTGGTCCTTAACATTATATCTACCACCATGGGAGAAAAGTCTGTTGCATAATCAACAACAAGCATACCATCTCTGAGCTTGAGGATAACATAAGCAAAAATCATATATCTTTTCCAGCACAACACCTTGGCTTCCAGCCCTGGGATTTGTGCAAGTTGTGGTGTTTACCAAGACGTATTCCCAATTTTGTTTTTGCTTTTCTGCTTGTAGTATTCAATGTTATGAATGAACCGGATGTGCCACGCTTTTACATCAGTTGGAACAATATGGACAAACCGGAAGCCATAGTGATCCAGGATGTTACTTCACTGTGCAGCTATTATCTAATCAAGGGTCTGGGCCTCCAAGGCTGCATACCCACCCTCCTTCCTAGGATAGTCTTAGACTTCATCTGATTATGGGAAATCAGGTCCTGCCATGGACTCTGGTGGGACCTCAGCCAGTCTCCTGTCACATCTGAAGGGAGATAGCCAAAAGTCTTGGAGATCAATCTAGGGAAAGGATATCATCTGAATCCAAGATAGGTCTTGAGGAACCAAAACATGTTGAGGATCTCTCAACTCCAGTCCAAAAGGACCATCCCATTTTTTACTCTACACATATTTTTAAAAGGGAAGTTATTTTAGTTCTTAACTCTTGACTTGAGGATCTTCTATTTTCCCCACATTCCTTACAGAAATCATTATGTCACCTTTTTATCATTTGTATTAATGTGCAAGAGTACCTTCTGGTATGCTGGAAGGGTTAACTGTTCATTGGATAATGACTTCAGTAACCTTTTAATCAACTCCTAACTAGACCTGTCTTTGCCTAGGTGGTAGGAGGATGTGAGTGTGTGTGCGCGCGCGCGCGCGCATGTGCATGTAATGTTACAGGGCCTACCAGGCTCATACTCTGGTCTTATTTTTTTTAATTTTAAATTTATTTATTTATTCTAATTTATTATATATAACAGCATAATGCATTTCAGTTCATAGTACACATATAGAGTGCTATTTTTAATGTTTCTGGTTGTTCATAAAATAGAATCACAACATTCTTGTCTTCATACATGTACTTAGGGTAATGATGTCCATCTCATATCTTTCCTACCCCCATACACCCTCCTTTTCCCTCCCTCCCATTTTCCCTATCTAAAGTTCCTCCATTTCCTATGTTCCCTCCCCATCCCAGTTATGGATCAGCATCCATATATCAGAGAAAACATTTGGCCTTTGGTTTTTTGGGATTGGCTTAACTTTGCTTAGCATAATATTCTCCAACTCTACTTAGCATAATATTCTTCAACTCCATCCATTTACCTGTTAATGCCATGATTTTATTCTCTTTTAATGCTGAGTAATATTCCATTGTGTATATATACCACAGTTTCTGTATCCATTCATCTACTGAGGGGCATCTAGGTTGGTTCCACAAGTTAGCAATTGTGAATCGTACTGCTATAAATATTGATGTGGCTGCATTCTTAATACAGACCTCTGGGCCTGTTCATCTCCGTCTGCCTTGATTTTCTCTCTACTAAGATCATACACTGTTTCAGGCATCAAGAATGGTTATTGACAAAGGAATAATCAAGAATCTGCATGTTTTTCCTCTTCATGTTATCCTATTCTCCTCTTTCACATCTGTGCTGTATCTGTCATGATACTTAATGGATAGTGTTTTGCTTACAGTTTTTATATAAAGATTTTTATGTATTTATATTAAAGCCTTTTGGTGGTCAAAAAAAGCATATAGCATAAACATTTTTATGTTTTTTTATGGTAATGGGGATTGAACCCAGGGTCTCAGACATATTAGGCAATTCTTACAGGGACTTTTTAAAAACAAATATCAATTCAAGACATAATTCTGTAACTACATAATTGCAAACTCTAAGGACTAAAATCCCCCTTTAAGTTGTTAAGCAGTGGAGACTTTAACCCTACTGTGTTCAATTTTCTTGAGGACTTTGTGAAGAGATACATACATAATATAACATCTTCTTTGCAAACCTTCTACTCTCTTATTTTGTGATACTCTATTGGAGCTTAACATTACATTGCAGTTCCCCAAATACATGATTATCATGCTAAGTAGCTAGCTGGTTTTTAATGATTCTGGGACTACAACTGCTAAGAGTATGGGGTATTTAAGTAGTTCCCATAGTGGCCTTAACTAGCTTTTCTAATTTTGCCCTGGAAATATTGGCAAAATAACAAGAATGAATGATTAGTCTATGATAATTTCTATGGTAAATGGTTTTTTGTATTATATTATTAGATTCATGACACCTATCATCATCCTTACTTTGCAGATGAGGAAACTATAGGTCTAGTATGATTATTACACAGATCACATAACAGATATGTTACAGGTCTGTTTTAAACCCAATCCTGGCAAACTCCAAAGTAAAATTTTAACTGTTATATTGTAAGTTTAAAATCTGAGGCACACGTCCAATATGGAGGACTAAGCTGCCTCTTCATTGGTTTTTGCAGATATAACACATTTTCAAATATTTTAAGGATTTATAATACTTATTGAAATGTTAACTTTGGAGAGACTGGATTTAAAGCTGGTTTTTTAATAACAAGGAAAATAGTATCTTTATTCCTTCCTTATCAATATTTAGTTTCAAGAACTGTCATTATTTGAAAGTTTCTTGACCACCTCCCCAAATACTGAAGTTCTAACACCCAAGTCATGGTATTAGAAAGTGGAGCCATTGTGAATTCATTAGGTTATAAGGGAGGAGACTCATTAATGAGATTAATTCCTTATAAAAGAGGCCCTAGAGCATAGCCTTGCCCTTCATCCATATGTGAGTGAATAGCAAGATGGTATCATCTAAGTACTCTGAAGCTGACCCTCACCAGGCACAAAATTTGATGGTACCTTGATCTAAGCTTGAAGAACCTCTCAGTCCCCAAAACTATGAGAAAGAAATTTCTGTTGTGTATTTTTTTATGGTAATGAGGATTGAACCCAGGATCTCTTTTTAGTTTCTGGTATTTTGTTACAGCATCCCAAACAGACTAAGACAAGAAGAATCACCAAATACTTCTCTTTCTCTTATCAGATGTATTTCAAACATGGTTATTTCCAAGTTCTGCTTCCCAATTTATATTTTGGTTGACCACCATCCTTATATCCTTATCCCTTAGAAACCACTAATCTGTTTTCCATCTTTATATATATTTCATTTTAAGAATGTCAAATAAGTGAAACCATAAGATATGTAACCTCTCAAAGTTGGTTTCTCTCACTAAGAATAGTATCCTTGAAATGCATCCAAGTGCATTGTTATGTGTTCATTTCTTTATATTGATGGGTGTCATGAACTGCACTCTGTTTAACCATTCACCCATTGAAGGACATCTGGTTTGTTTACAGGGTTTTTCTGTTATTAGTAAAGTTGTTATAACCATTTGTGTACAAACTTTTGTGTGAGTGAATGTAAGTCTTTATTTATTAGGTATGCGTGTCTGGAGTATAAATACTGAATCATATTCAGTTTTCTTAACAAACTGATTAATAATTTTCCAGAACAGCTGTACCATTTTACTTTCCCACCAGAAGTATATGGATGACCCAATTTTTCCATCTCCTTACCAATGTTTAATGTCACAATTGCTTTTTCTTTTAGCCATTCTTCTTGTTGTCATATTTCACTGTGGTATTAATTTGCATTTTTCCAATGATGTTATGCATCTTTTCATATGCTTATTTGCCATCTGTATTCCTTCTTTAGTTACATGTCTTTCTATTGTTCATAGATTTTATTCTTTCTTTCTTTCTGTGTTGGATGTTTGAGAATTCTCTATGTAGTTTCCATTCTAGTTATTCACCAGATATGTGATTGACAAATATTATTTGCCAGTGTGTAGCTTGTCATTTCATCCTCCCAACAAGGTCATTTAAGAAGAAGTTTTAATTTTTATGATATCTAACTTATCAAATTTTCTCTTATACTGCCTTTATTTTTAAAAGGAAGAAAGAAATAAGGCTCAGATAAAACAAGGGATTTTCCAAATTGCAGTGAAGAAAACCAGTTTTTACCTTGATCATTTGCTTCTAGTCACAGCATTCTATAGATGAGTATCAACTTTTCACTAAAGGCTCTTCCTGGGCTATTCTTAGTTCTAGTGACATGCAGCTTTAGCATTAAAAAACATGTTTTCTTGCATATTTTTGATTCAATGCATAGTTGCCTATTTTGATTCTCTATAAACTATCTATCATTATACACAATTAAGCACAGTTTTAGCCATTTTTTACATTATTCTGTATCATCTCAAAAATATTTATAATGCATCATCTCAAACCACTGATATAAGATTTTTTATTTTTTATTTTTTTGGTAAATTAGGTGAGACTGTCTTGAATTCAGTATTCAAAATGAATTAGTTATTTGAAATGTCAAAATAATCCCACTAACAATGTCACTGCATTTATAGAGAAGGAAATAGATTTACAGATCATGGTTAACTCTGCAGTGAACAATATTTATGTGGTGATTGAGTGCAGTGAATTTCAATGATCTTCAACTCTAAAATAAAACTTTAGAGAAAAAGAGGGAAGGCCAACTTTTGGCCAAACATCCTGGAAATAATACAAACTTGAAAATATAAAAGTAAATTTACAGTCATTAAAATTGGGAAGTGAAAGATGAGAATAGAGCATCAATTAAAATGTTATGAATATTAATTAACTAGTAATATTATAAAGTAAAGAATAATTTGGATGACTTGAAAGTGCCTATACTTGATTTGTTTTGCCTACAAAACATTTGACCTTACATGACTCAACCTAATAATAAAGTAATTATCAACATGATCAGGGAGAGATACAGAAGTGACAAGGTGATACAAGTGAACTAGGTCTTTAGGATTCCAGCACAACATCAAAAGAAAAGTGTCTGAGGAATCATATTAAAGGAAGTTTCCTTTGGGTATTATCATTAGAATTATTAGCTTTCGTATACCAATTGAATTTCTATTCATAGATATTCAAGTATTTTAAAATGAATAGTTCTGAACTCTTTTCTAAATATTGACACTAAAGATTTCTTATTTTTAATTACCGTCATCATTTCCAGTATTGACCAAGACCCATTGACTGAAACTGCTGGAAATATTCTTTTTTCCTATAGGACAACATACCTGAAAACAGTAACGATGAAGAAGCAAGATTAAATAATTGATGTGGTTTCTCCTGGAATCAACCTTTATTTTATTCAATTTTATTCATTCTCCTGGAGTTTTCACTGATGTAACCTGTCAACAAAGTTGCTGAGGAAAACACAAAAACATAAAAAAAATAAAATAAAAAATAAAAAGTAAAGAAAATGCATATTATTTTCTGCTTACAGATATTCTGCTTAAGGTAAAGTTTTGGCTTGAAAATTGTTATAGGCCACAAGCTGCAAAACATGTTCCCACATGGTTTTCAGTGGAGCAGAGACTCCTTGAAAGAGGGAGAACATAAGAAAAGCAGGCACATGAGACTACAGAAGGGAATGTGTACAGTTATAGGATGTTGAGGCATTTCCTTCATGAACATCTCTGGGGATTCATTCTTCTTAGTGATTATTGCAGTAAAAATAATACCAGAACTAGTAGTAGTTAATATATGTTGGACCTATTCTACATACTATATGCTGTTAATCATTTGTGCCTATGAACTTATTTAATTCTCAGACCACCTTATGAGACAGATTCTGTCCTCAACACCTGGTGGTTAAGAGCACAGCTACCAGGGTTTCCACTTCAGCTTTGTCTCTCTCTCTCTCTTTTTTTAAACTAATTAATTAATTTATTCTAATTTTGGATATATGGCAGCAGAATGCATTTTGATCCATTGTACACAGTTGCAGCACAACTTTTCATTTCTCTGGGTTGTACACGATGTAGTGTTGCACTATGTATGCAGTCATACTTGTACACGATGTAGTGTTGCACCATGTGTGCAGTCATACTTGTACCCAGGGTAATGATGTCCATCTCATTCCACCATCTTTCTTGCCACTATGCCCCCTCCCCTCCCTCCCTCTCCTTTGGCCAATCACAATTCCTCCATTTTTCCCATGCTCCCACCCCATTATGGATCAGCCTATCAGAGAGAATGTTTGGCCCTTGGTTTTGGGAATTGGTTTACTTCTCTTAGCATGATATTCTCCAACTCCATCCATTTACCTGCAAATGCCAGAAATTTACTCTTTTTTAATGCTGAGTAATATTCCATTGTGTATGTATACCACAGTTTTCTTTTTTATCCATTTGTCTATTGAAGGATACCTAGGTTGGTTCCACAATTTATCTATTATGAATTTAGCTGCTATAAACATCAATGTGGCTGCGTTATTATACTATGAATAGTATAAGTCCTTTGGGTATAGATAGAGGAGTGGAATAGCTGTGTCAAAGATGGTTCCATTCCAAGTTTTCTAAGGAATCTCCATACTGCTTTCCAGGTTGGTTGCACCAATTTGCAGTCCCACCAGCAATGTATGAGTGTGCTTTTCCCCCCACATCATCACCAACACTTATTGTTGTTTGTATTCTTTTCTTGGGGGCACGGTGGAGGCAGCAATTGTGGGAATTGAACTCAGGGGCACTCGACCACTGAGCCACATCCCTAGCCCTTTTTTGTATTTTATTAGAGACAAGGTCTGACTGAGTTGCTTAGCGCCTCACTAAATTGCTGAGGCTGGCTTTGAACTTGCAATCCTCCTGCCTCCATGTCCCTAGCCACTGCGATTGCAGGCGTGTGCCATCATGCTCACCAGTTTGTATTCTGATAATGGCCATTCTGACTGGCATGAGATGAAATGATAAAGTAATTTTGATTTGTACTTCTCTAATTATTAGAGATGTTGAACATTTTTTTTCATATATTTGTTGATCAATTGTGTATCTTCTTCTGAGAAGTTTCTGTTCAGCTCCTTAGCTCACTTATTGGTTGGGTTGTTTGTTTGTTTGTTTCTTTATTTTGATGTTCAGTTTTTTGAGTTCCTTACATATCCTGGAGATTAGTGCTCTGTCTGACATGTGTTTGGCAAAAATTTGTTTCCAAAATCTAAACTCTTCCTTCACCTCATTGATTGTTTCTTTTGCTGAGAGAAGCTTTTAGTTTGAATCCATCCCATTTATTGATTCTTGATTTTATTTCTTGGGCTTTAGGATTCTTGTTAAGGAAGTCGGGGATAATATGATGAATATTTTGGCCTACTTTTTCCACTATTAGGCGTGGGGTATCTGGTCTAATTCCTAGGTCCTTGATCCACTTTAAGTTGAGTTTTGTGCATGGTGAGAGATATTGGTTTAGTGTCATTTTGCTGCATGTGGATTTCCAGTTTTTCCAGCAGCATCTGTTGAAGAAGCTATCTTTTCTCCAATGTATGCTTTTGGTGCCTTTGTCTAGTATGAGATAACTGTATTTATGTAGGTTTCTCTCTTTGTCTTCTATTCTGTGCCATTGGTTTATATGCCTATTTTGATACCAGTACCATGCTGTTTTTGTTACTATAGCTTTGTACTAAAGTGTGAGGTCTGATATTGCGATGCCTTCTGCTTCACTCTTCTTGCTAAGGATTGCCTTGGCTATTCTGAGTCTCTTATTTTTCCAAATGAATTTCATGATTGTTTTTTTCTATTTCTATAAGGAATGATGTTTGGATTTTAATTGGAATCACACTGCATCTGTTTAGTGCTTTGGATTGTATGGCAATTTTGATAATATTAATTTTGCCTATCCAAGAGCAAGGGAGATCTTTCCATCTTCTAAGATCTGCTTCAGTCTCTTTCTTTAGTGTTCTGTAGTTTTCATTGTAGAGGTCTTTCACATCTTTTGTTAAATTGATCTCTGTGTGTGTGTGTGTGTGTGTGTGTATTTTTGAGGCTAATGTGATTGGGGTAGTTTTTCAAATTTCTCTTTCAGATGATTCATCACTGATGTATAGAAATGCATTTGATTTATGTGTATGGATTTTATATCCTGCTACTTTGCTGAATTCATTTATTAATTCTAATGGTTTTCTGGTGGAGTTTTTTGGATCCTCTAAGTATAGAATCATGTCATCGGTAAATGATGATAATTTTATTTGTTCTCTTCTTATTCATATCCCTTTAATTTCTTTCAGCTGTCTAATTGCTCTGGCTAACGTTTCAAGGAGTATGTTGAATAGAAGTGAAAGAGGGCATCCCTGTCTTGTTCCAGATTTTAGAAGAAATGCTTCCAATTTTTCTCTATTTAGAATGATGTTGGCCTTGGGTTTAGCATAGATCGCTTTTACAATGTTGAGGTATGTTTCTACTATTCCTAGTTTTTCTAGTGTTTGAAAATGAAAAGGTGCTACAATTTGTCAAATGCTTTCACTATATCAATTAATAGAATCATATGATTCTTTAAGTCTATTGATGTGATGAATTACATTTATTGATTTCCGTATGTTGAACCAACCTTGCATCCCTGGAATGAACCCCACTTAATCCTGGTGCGCTCTTTTTAAGTATAGTTTTGTATGCAATTTGTCATAATTTTATTGAGAATTTTTGCATCAATGTTCATCAGGCATATTTGTCTGAAATTTTCTTTCCTTTATGAATCTCTGCCTGGTTTTGGTCTCAGGATGATGCTAGCCTCATAGAATGAGTTTGGAGGGGTTCCCTCCTTTTCTGTTTCATGAAATAATTTGAGAGGTATTGGTATAATTTCTTGTTTGTAAGTCCTGTAGAACTCAGCTGTGAATTTGTATGGCCCTGGACTTTTCTTGGTTGGTATGCATTTGATGGCATCTTCTATTTCCTTTTTTGAAATTGGTCTGTTTAAATTGTCTATCACCTCTTGACTCAGTTTTGGTTGATCATATGCCTCTAGACATTTGTTGGTGTCTTTGAGGTTCTCTATTTTACTGGAGTACAAATTTTCAAAATAGTTTCTAACTGTCTTCTGTATTTCAATTGTGTCTGTCAGGATATTTCATTTTTCATTAAGAATTTTAGTGATTTGCTTCTCTCCTCTTCTTTTCATTAGGGTACAGGTAAGGGTTTGTCAATTTTATTTACTTTTTTAAAGAATCAGCTTTTTATTTTGTCAATTTTTGGAATTGTTTCTTTTGTTTCAATTTTGTTGATTTCCACCCTGATTTTAATTATTTCCTGACTTCTATTACTTTTGTTGTTTTTTTCTTGTTCTTCTAGGGCTTTGGGATATAATGTCAGCTGGTTTATTTGTTGATTTTTTTTTCCTTTTTTAAATGAATTAGCTTACTACAATGAACTTTCCTCTTAGTGCTGCCTTCATGATGACCCGGAGATTTTGATAAGTTGTATCAGAGTTCTCATTTACCTTTAAAAATTTTTTAGTCTCCTCCCTGATGTCTTCTGTTATCCATTTTTCATATTACTTAGTATCCAGGTGTTGGAGTAGCTTCTATTTATTAATTTTATCATTGATATCTAATTTCATTCTATTATGTCAGAATGCAGGGTAGTATCTCTACTTTTTTTGTGTTTGCTAAGACTTGCTTTACGGCATGATATATGGTCTATTTTGGAGAAGAATCCATGTGCTGCTGAGAAGAAAGTGTATTTGCTCATTGATGGATGGAATATTCTCTATATGTCTGTTAAGTCTAAATTATTGATTATTGAGTTCTGTAGTTTCTTTGTTTAGTTTTTGTAGTTGTGAAAGAGCTGCATTAGAGTCATCCAGTATTATTGTGTTATCTATTTAATTCTTATAGTTGAGAAAGGTTTATTGATATACATAGATGCCCCATTGTTTGGGGCATAAATATTGATGATTGTAATGTCTTGTTGATGTATGCATGCCTTAAGCAGTATGAAATGTCCTAACCTTTTCACTAGCTTTGGTTTGAAGTCCACTTTATCTGATAGGAGGCTAGATATCCCTGCTTGTTTACATGGTCCATGTGAATGGTACTGTTTTCCTCACCCTTTCACCTTCAGTGTGTGGATGTCCTTTCCTGTGAGATGAGTCTCTTGAAGGCAGCATATTTTGGGGTCTTTTTTTTAAAAATCCAACCCATAAATTTACATCTTTTAATTGATGAGTTTAGGCCATTCACATTCAGGGTTATTATTAAAATATGATTTGTATTCGAGTCATTTGGTTTATTTTTGGTTTTTAACTTGACTTGATTTTTCCTTTGATTGGCCTTTACTTTAGTGTAATTTCTCCCAGTGCTGATTTTCACTGTTGTTTTTCACTTCCTCATCATGGAATATTTTGCCAAGAATACTCTGTAGTGCAAGGTGGTTTTTTGTTTTGTTTTGTTTTGTTTTTGCTGTTAATTTCTTTTAACTTTTGTTTATCATGAAAGGTTTTTATTTTGTCATTAAATCTGAAGCTTAATTTTGCTGGATATAAGATTTTTGGTTGGCATCCATTTTCTTTCAGAGCTTGGTATATGTTGTCACATGATCTCCTGGCTTTGAGGGTCTGGGTTGAAAAAATCTGCTGAGATTCTAATTGGTCTCCTCCTATGTGTAATCTGATTCCTCTCTCTTGCAGCCCTTAAGATTCTATTTTTATTCTATATGCTAGGCATTTTCATTATAATGTGCCTTGGTGTAGATCTGTTGTAATTTCATACATTTGGTGTCCTGTCAGCCTCTTGTATTTGATTTTCCAATTCATTCTTGATGTTGAGGGAATTTTCCGACATTATCTCATTGAAGAGATTGTGCATTCCTTTGGTTTGAATCTCTGTACCTTCTATTCCATTAAATTTTAGATTTGGTGTTTTGATGCTATCTCATAATTCTTGGATGTTCTGTTCATGGTTTCTTACCATCTTTACTGTTTGGTCAAATTTATTTTCAAGATTGTATACTTTGTCTTCATTATCTGATGTTCTGTCTTCCAGTGATGTAGTCTGCTGGTGATGCTTTCTGTTGAGTTTTTTATTTGGTTTATTATTTCCTATATTTCAAGGATTTCTTTTTCCAGAATTTCTCTTTCTTGAAGTAATCGTTTGCTACCTGTATCTGCTCCCTTATCTCTTTTTTGGCATGATCAATGGGTGCCTGCATTTCCTTCCTTATCTTTTTTGTTGGAGTGATCAGTTCTTGCCTGTATTTGCTCTCTTATGTCATTCTTTCATTCACAGATCATTATATTTATGTACCTTCTCAACTTCTTCACTGACATTTCATCAACTGTGCTTTCAATGGATTCTATTGTTGTAGCATCTTGGATTATTTGGGGGCACTTTCTTCCCTTGTTTTTTCATATTGTCTGTGTGTCTTCCTTTCTTGCAGTGCAGATTTCTACCTTATAATCTTGTAGTGTCTCTGAAGATTACCTGTACCTCACCTTGGTGTTGGGCTTCCCTGGCTGGTGTCCAAAGATGGATGCTCTAAAGTAACTAAAGTTGGTGGTGACAATAGTGGTGATAACTCCAGATAGCAGAGGGGGCACCCCAAGATGGACGCAACTACTTTCAGAGGTAGGGGTAGGCCTGGGCTCCTGGGTGGGTCTTCTGGGTAGTCCTGGGCCTGAGTCAGTGGGGGTAGTCCTGGGCCTGACTTGGGACTGGGCTCCCACGCCAGTCAGTGGTGCTGGTTCTAGGCCTGAGCCTGGCTCTGGCGTGGGTCAGTAGGTAGCCATGTCAGCAGGCCTGGTTGTGGGCCTCTCAGCTTTGTCTCTTGTTAACTGTGTCACCTTAGACAGGTTATCCAATGCCTTGAAGACTCTGTTCTTCTGTAAATGCACAGTACTCTTAATAATTATCAGCATGGGAAAGGATGCTGAGACTTAAGTAAGACTTAAGGCCTCACAGCAAAACAGGTATATTCAAATCTAAACTATGAATCTGGGTATCCTAGGTATGTATACTCTTTACTTTCCCTCAAAGTTTTTATCTCTATAAGAATAAGGATGTATTTAAAATTTAGTACATAGAGAAAAAAATACCATTTATACACTGGTTTGTATATAGGATATGTTATGGTTTAGATCTTGCCAATATTTGTACCAGTGCTAGAGATAGGGTTCAGGTCCTCACATTCTACCAGTGAGCTACATCCTCATCCTCTTGGTTTGGCTCTTAAATTTTTGCCACAGGCTCATGTGTTAAAGACTTGGGCCCTAACTGATGACACTATTGAGAAATAGTAGAATATTTAGGAGATAAGGCCTAATGGAAAGAAATTAGGCCATTGAGAGTGTGCCTTTTCAGAGAATAATGTGACCTTAGTTCATTCCCCTCTCTTTTTGCTTCTAGGCTACTATGAGGTGAACTGGTTTTGCTCCTGTTATGATGTTTGGCCTTGCCATACATCCTAAGCAATGAAGCTAAGCAACCATGGACTGAAACCTCTGAAATCATTAGCCAGAAGAAATCTTTTCTATTTTTAAATTGTTTTCTTATCTGTTATTTTGTTACAACAATGGAATGATAAACAGAATATTGGCACCAGGAGTAGGATCAATGTTGTGACTAACAGATGATGTGGTTAACAACACTTGGAAACTGGATGGTGGAAAGAGTTTAGAAATTTGAAAGAATGGTCTAAAAATGCCTAGAATCTTATATGAAGAGCTTAATGGTGATTCTTGTGGGAGCCTGGAAAACCAGAATTCTGATAGGAATGAAGACAGTAAAGGCTGTGCTGATGAGGTTTCAGATGGAAATAAGGACTCTACTGGGAATTAGCAGAGAAAACATTCCTGTTACATTCTGGAAAATAACTTATCCACACACATTTTTCATGCCCAGAGACTTTGTATGAGGCTGAATTTAAAGGTAATGGAATAGTTTATCTAGTGGAGGAAATTTCAAGGAAGCAGAGCATTCAGGTAGAGTCGTGGGTACTGCTGACTCCTTGTAGTCAGATTTACAGGAAGAATTGAGAGCAAAGAGCAAAGAGGAAATATTTGACAAAACTGCACTTTTGCCAGGAAATAAGTGTGTTTAAAGTAGCAGAGAAGGAGAATGTGGGGGATAAAAAAGATAATCATTAAAAAGAACCCAAGGGCTTTTCACCAGGATAAAAGGAAAGATGCCTTGAGAATATTTCAGGAATTAGCCACAGCTCTCACCCACATCTCTGGCTGAAAGGCTAGGGCTGCCCAAGGCTTTTGGAGCACCCATCATATGCCCCAGATACTATATGTGGAGCTCCAGGTTTTAATGAATGTTTTGCAGCATTTTGGTCTTGCTATGGTCTTTTCCCTCCTTTTGGAATGGGAATGTTTACCCCAAGACTGTAAACTCATTTGACAGAGTTTGCTTTGAGAAGATAGCCCCACGGAATCCTTCTCACAAAGGGAATTATTTTCCCTTGTTTATCCATCCATGTATTTAGAGGCCACTGCAGCTGTGGTCCAAGTGGGACCAGCTAATGCTTGAGCCAGTAGCAGACCTTGGCTCATCCACATGATATATTGGTTTTATAGGCATGCAGAATGAAAAGATTTGTAGGTTTCCAACAAGATTTCAGGAAAATCCCAGGAGACCAAGAAGTGTATAGCAGTATTAGAGTCACTGCATGCAGCACCTAACAGTGTAATGTATCAAGTTGTGAAAATGAGGCTGAAAGTGCAAGAGAGAACCCATGAAGTCAGAGGTACTATAGTGCATAGAACATCTACTGGGGAAATCTGCAGGCAGAGAAGATGTAGCCCAAGAGAGTTAACCTCAGTATCAGAGGAGATTTTGAACTTGGATTTTTGAACAATATTGGCACTCAGAATTCTATGGAGACCCTTAGATATTGGTTTAATAGCATCTTTCACTGTGAAATGGACATGAGCCTTTGGCAGCCAGGAATGGAATGTTACGATTTGGATCTCAGGTGTTCCCCAAAGGCTCATGTGCTAAAAGAATGGGTCTCCAGCTGATGATACTCTTGGAAAGTGATGGAAACTTTAGCAAGTGGGACCTAGGAGAAGGAAGATGGGTCATTGGGGGTGTGCCTTTGCAGTGGGTTAAAGGGAACCCCATCCCTCCTTTCTTTCTCTCTTCTTTCCAGTCACTATGAGGTGAATAAATTTTACTCCTCCATACACTCCCCACCATGTGTTTGGCCTCACCCCAGGCCCAAAGCAATGAGGCCAGTTGACCACAGATTAAAACTTCTGAAAAGTATAAGCCAAAATAAATTTTTCAACCTTTAAAGTTATCTTGGCACAATAATAGAAAGGGGGAATAAGGGATAAACCATTGGGGTTTATTCTATTGACAGCGAATTCAGTACTTACTAATTCCAGACAATATTTATCTGCACTGTGTAACCAAAGGTCACTTAGGAAAACATATGCTAGACCCAACTTTAACTTTGCTTTTGTGCTTTGAATTTCAGCATTTTTAAAGTTCTAGAACCAACATCCGTGGTCATCAACTTTATGGTACATTAGATTTGGGGGTCATACCATAGAGTTTTGGTTCAGTGGATCTGGGGGAAAACATTGCAAGTTTGCATTCCTAATGAGTTTTCAGGTGATGTTGATGCTGCTGCTGCAGAGCCATTAGTCCAAATCAATGGTTCTTCATCTCAGGTTGTAGCATTCCTATGTGGTCAGATATGTGGATTGGTGCACATAACACATTCTTAAATAAAAAGTAGAATTTTGCACAGAATTGTGTATTATAGGATATTTGTATTTACCTTCATAATATCAGTGCTCATATGCAAATTGGTTTCATGGGAATTGTGCATAGGATTATATTGTACAGAGTATCAATTGTCTTGAATGTTAATTCTAAAAATAAGCCTAAGAGTAGTGAGGTTGCAGAACATTTGAATTAGCTTCCACTTCTTTTGGATATCCATATATACCTTTTTTCTTACTTTGGCACTGTGATGTCAGTGAATTCTGACACTGTGTCCTGTGAATTCTCCTGTAGTTGATGTCTACACTTGTCTATCTTTACTTGCATTTCGGCCATTTTCTTAGGTGTCATGAATTACTAGCAAGAATTAGAGGAAAATGTGAGACAATGTATAATAGAATAAGAGACTCAGGGCATTTGCACACCATTACAAATATGCATGCACAAGAAAATGCAAGTAACAAGGTACTGGACAAGAGCACAGGTGAAACACTTTTCCTTTAACAAAGAGAAACATACCTAAACCTCTAATACCAGGGAGAGGGAAAGTGTGGATGAGGACACAGGACAGTGATTGGTCACATTTTACAGTTAACTGGAAGGCAAAGTTGATTCCTGAGAAGGAAAGAGGGTAATTATTTTAGAAGGCATGAAATGAAAATTATAAGTTTATAAGAGCCACTGAAGAAAATGGAAAGGTCATCCAACTGAAGCAAGCAAAAGTGACTGTGAACATTAAGAAGATAACTGTCACTAGAAAACAGATTTCATAGTGGCAAACATTCCATGCATTTTTTTTTTGCTTTTTCATTTTGTATTGTTGACTTCCAATTGCAATACACAGGATTAGAAAAGAAAGAAAAAAAAACAGGTAGGATTTATCGAGAACTGATCCAGGTATAATGGAGGAGCAAGAGTATACCTCTATTCCTGTAATTACCTAAAGAGACTATATCTGTTTTTTCAGAAAACTTAACATAAGCAATAATGGCAAAACCTCATTCTTGAAAGTCTAGAGAATTTAATTTGGAACTGATGGGGAAAGTCTTTTGTTTCAAGGATTCAACTGTTTGTGGTTTAGAATCTGTAGAATGCAATTATTCTGAAATGGCTTGATCATTTTACATTAATTTGCAAACACAAAAATAATGAGTCCACTTTTTAAATGTATTAAGTAGCACCTTTCCATATATATATGGATAATTTTCAAAGTCAACCAAAAGCACATCTGACTTACAGTATTCAAAAAATCCCCACTAGTAGAGAAACAACTTGGTAATATAGGTAAGAGTAACAAATTTAATATTTTGTCAATATCATAATTAGAATCTTGAAAATCAGATAGTATCTAAAATATACATAAATCATTTGACTTTTTACGTGAACTATTTGCCAATACTTATGCAATACTTAGGACACATGAGATGTTGGTGTGGACTCACACATTATGGCATCAGTGATAATACTAAATTTATAAATCTAAGCATAACTGGATTTCTGAAAAGTAGTCCCCCAACTAGGAACATGAAATATATTAGCTTCTTTATTTACTATACCTCAACTCCCCAATGCTCATCTCTTTTACTATTGGGAAATGACCATATAACTTTAAAGTCACTTTCATTAATTTAAGTAGTGTAGTTCTGAGTTCCAAGAGTTGGTCATGTTCATTTTTCGATGTCAATTTCTTATCTTGTTTTGTGAAAGTCCTCCATTTGCTCTAAAGGACATTTCTGTGTGTCGTGGCTATTAGGTAAACGTTGTTTTTAAAAACATTTCTTTAATAATGTATTTTATATTATATATAAATCGACACAAATATAAAGTCCAAATTAAAAGTTCAATAGTGAAGCTTTCATTTTTGTGAAGCTGTTCAAATTTTAAAAAGTTGGAAAAACATGATTGGTATTTAAAACTAGTGCCATACATTTCACCTAAATGTACTAAATTTATGAGCACGATGCAAATAGAACATGAAGATAAATTGCACTGCAGTTAATAAAAATATAAAATATTATGATTTATGAGCTCGGTGACAGAAAGTAAGTATAATCTAGAGTAAATAGCACTTTAAAGGTAAAGACATAAAGTCACAGAGCTCTTCCTAACTAAAATACAAAGAAAATAAAAGCCAGTTTAAGATTATAGCCTCAATTTTTGTTCAAATTAGAAAAGAGCTAAGATCCCAGAAATCTAGAAGGGTAAAACTTGTGGGGAGCCATGGAGATTGAATAGGATGACACTAAGAAAAGCCATAACCACCACAGACCAAGAAAGACCCAGCCCATGTTCTCTTCTTGTAGTGAGGCACAAAGTGTTTCTTAGGTTTGCAGGTGCGCCTGCAGGTGACAGCTGATGTCTAGACCCAGAGGCAAGACTAAATAAAGAACCACTCGCAGGAAGCCCCTGTCTGGCAGCAAAGGAAGAGAGAATCTTTTCATTGTGAAAAATCCTTCAGATGCCCATCATTATTGATTGGAAAGCACATTAACAGAGACAACCCTGTATCCTAAGAATATGTCCAGATGATTGAGAAGACATTTCTGGTAATTTTTTTTTCTGTCAGGTGGATACCATATAAGTAACTTGTATAAGCAAAATTCAATACCTCAATGATGAGCTGAAAAAGAAAAAAAAATCATTATAGAAGCTCTACAAATATTATAAGAAAATAATGCAGAGCAAAGCAAGAAAATAAGGGACAAAGAATGCATATCAGAAATGTTGAATCAAAAGCAGAATAAATTGGCTTCTTATCATAAATTAAGAATTCCCTGTCTCCCTCTCTCCATTCCACTCTTTCTCTCTCAGCAAAGGCACAAACCAGTCATGAAAAAGCTGAGGACGTCGAGGATGCAAATGGGCTGGGGCAGCGAGGCATGGTGGTGGTGAGGGGGGGATGATTAGCTGGAAGAGGACAGGAAAGAAAAGAGAAAGCAAATTGAAAACAGGACATGGAGAGAAATTATATGAAATAAGAATAGACAGCTGAAAACAAAGTAGTGGATATAGTAGGGAGAAAAAACTAAAATGAAAATGATTCCAAATCAAATTTTAAAAAAGACTTAAATGTAAAACAATAAATATAGATACATACTCTAGCTTTGTATCCACCAGAGTTCACATGATGCCTCCTTTCCATCCTCTTACTTTAAACTGGTGTATTTACATTTTAAAGTGCATATTTTTGTAAGCAGCATATGGTTTGGTCTCATTTTTTTCTCCCATCCGAAAATCTCTGTCTTTTCATTGGGGTGCTTGCACATTTTTTAAGTTTTTGCAATTTTTATTGTAATTTCTGTTACTGCTTAAGTGTAACTTGTCATCTTGCTCTCTTCTTTTAGATGAATGGATTTTGGGTTGGGGTGCCGGGAATAGAACTCAGGGACACTCAACCACTGACCCACATCCCCAACCCTATTTTGTATTTTATTACAGACAGGGTTTCACTGAGTTGCTTAGTGCTTTGATTTTGCTGAGGCTGGCTTTGAACTCCTGATCATCCTAACTCAGCCTCCTAAACCGCTGGGATTACAGGCATGTGCCACTGTGCCTGGTTTGAATTGATCATTTTTTATTAATCTTGTTTTCTCTCATTTGCTGACTTAAGCTCAATAACAGTTTAATTTTGTAAAGTCTTATTTTAATTGAAAGATGACACTTGTTTATATCTGTGGTGTGCAATGTGATATTATAATACCTGTGTGTCTTGTGGAGTGATGGAAACATCACCTATTTGTTATGTTTTTGTCAGGAGAATGTTGAAAATTTACACTTTTGGCAGTCTTGAAATACGTGATATGATATTATTAACTGTAACTATAGTCACCATGCTATGTAATAGATCAGTAGACTTTTTTTTCCCCTCCTTTCTGGAACTCTTTCCCCATTGACTAGTATCTCCCTTTCCCCAATCCATACCACTCTCCCCACCCATGCCCCAGCCCCTGGTAATCACCAGTCCATACTCTATGTCTATGAACTCAGTTTCATAGACTCCACATACAAAGGAGATCATTTGACATTTGTCCTTCTCTGCCTTGTTTATTCTGCTTAGACTAGTGTCCTATACATTAATCTATGAAGTCACAAATGACAACACTTCTTTCTTTTTTTAAATGCAGAATAGTATTCCACTGTGATAGATACCACTCTACCACACTTGCTTTATCCATTCATTCTGCCATGGACATTTAAGCTGTTCTATATCCTGACTCTTGTGAATACTGTTGCAATAAATATCGTATGGATTGGGGGATCATATTGAACTCTATTTTAATTCTTTGAGGATTCTTCATACTCTAGTAATGGTGTACTGATTTATATTATCACCAACAGTGTAGAAGCTTTCCATTTTCTCCACATTCTCACCAACACTTGTTATCTTTCACTTTTTGATAATAGCCATTCTAATAGGTATGAGATGATATCTTATAGTTTTAATGTGTATTTCCCTGATTTAAGTTGTTGGGTATTTATTCATATACTTGTTGGTCATTCGTCTGCTTTTGAGGAATGTCTAGTCAGGCCTTTTGCCCAGTTTTTAATAGAGTTATATGTTTTCTTGCTGTTAAACATTGATCTGGGAAAGGATTTCTTGGATATGAACCCAAAAGCACAGTGACAAAAGCAAAAGTAGACAAGTCTTGAATTTCATCCAACTAAAAAACTGTCACACAGCAAAGAAAATAAAGTGAAAATTCACAAATTCAGGGAAATAGGTACCAATATTACATCTAATATAAGGCAAGTATTCAAGATACAGCAAGAACTCAAACTATCTTTTATTGTTTTTAACAATTAAGTTGTTTCTTTTAAAGAATCTTAAACTTTAAATGATACAGTTTACAGCATATATTCTTAAGTTATTGCAATCCACCGTAAATGATGCTGCACTATTTTATATTTTATAACTATTTTGTGTAGTTATGTTTTATAACTACTTTGCTTCTTTTTCCCTTCTAAACTTTACAATATTTTACCCACAAATATATATGTATGTAAAAATATATATGTAAACATAAATATACATATATTTGTGTGTAAAATATATTTGTTATGCATAGCACAATATATTTTTATTATTTTTACATAAACAAGCAATTATCTTTAAAATAATTTTAATCAATCACAAAACTACATATATCTGTTCACGTACTTAAACATTCCTGTTTTTTTTTTTTTAATTCCTTCCTATAGATCAATCTTTCCATTTGTAGTTGGCTTATTTCACCTAGCAGGATAATCTCTACATTGATTAATTTACTGGCAAATGTCATGAATTCATTCTTCTTAATGGATGGGTAATATTCCACTGTGTATAAATAGCACATTTTCTTTATCCATTCATCTGTTGAAGGGCCCCTTGGATGGTTCCATGCTTAGCTATGTGAATTGAGCTACTATAAACATTGATGTGGGCATATTACTGTAGTCTATCTTTACTAACACTGTTTTCTGTGGGGTTTTTAATTGCAGCTCTCTTAGTGGGTAAAAAGTTGTATCTCTTCTGTGCTTTTAACTTTTTACCCACTTTTTATTTTTGAATTATTCATTATTGTCATATATAAAAATAATTGACTTTTATATTTTCGTTATAGTCTGTATCTTTGCTGAATTGCTTCATTCATTATAATTTTTATGCATTCCTAATGTTTTCTGTGCCTAAGATTATATACCAATAGAGAGAGTTTTATTTCTTCCTTTTCCTCATGGATACCCTTTATTTCTATTTCTTACTTAATTTACCTGCCCACAACCTCAAACGCATTGTTAACTAGAAGTGGCAAAAAAGGACATCTTTGTCTAGTTCTCTTCTTAGAAGGAAATTATTTGGTATTTTTCAGGTAAGTATGTTAGCTGTGGGTTTTCTTAGCTGTCCTTTGCAAGAATGAGTAAGTCCTTTTGCTTTCTAGTTTGTTGAATGTTTTTAACATGAAACAATGTTCAATTTTGTGAAATGCTTTTTTTAATTCATAGAGAGCATGTGATTTTTCTCTTCATTAGCTTTTTTTATCCCCAATGAAAAAATCTCTTATATTTTTTATTTATTTATTATTTCTGTACGTATGTGTCTTTTTGAAGGGGAGTTTGATTTGTTCCTTTGCCTGTGGTTTTAAACAACTTGAGTATCATCTGCTTGTCTAGTTTTCTTGATATTTCTTGTGCTTAGGATTCATTAAACTTTTGGATTTGTGGTTTTAGAGTTTGTATCAAAATTGGAAAAAAATCTTTTCCTCTTTTTATAATAATTTTAACCTTCTCCATTACAGAGCCTCTAATTAAACATGTATTAGGTGATTGGATATACCCATAGCTCATAGCTCATTAATTTAAAAAAAATTAAAAATCTGTGTTTTCTCCTTGGGTAGTTTCTATTACTATGGCTTTAGGCTCACTCAGTTTTTAACACTATTCAATCTTTTATTGATCCCATCCAAGTGTACTTTGCTTTTTACATATTCTTTTTCCAAGAATTTTGTCATCATCCTTTAAAAATTCTTTTTGTTTAATGCTTTCTTTTTATTCTGGGTATATAGTTATGGTTATAATGATTCTAGTTGCAATTTTGTTTTTGTTTTGTTGCTAATTCTATTATCTGTAAATTCTTGGCAAGTGTAGATTCAGTACATTTTATCCCCGTATCATGAGCTATATTTTTGCTGGTATTGATATCCAGATAACCTTTGATTAGGTGATAGACATTATAAATGTTACCCTTTGAGGTCCTAGTACATTTGTGTTCCTATCAATAATCTTTCTTATCAAAAATCTTGAATTTCATTCTATGACACAATTTACTTAGAAACAACTGGATCTCTTGGTCTAGATTTTAAGATTTTTTTTTGGCAGAATAGAGTAGCACTTGGTTAAGGGCTAATTATTTCCTACTAACAAAGCAGGACTTTCTTGTAGTCTTCCTAAAACCCCATGAATTTACTAGTGTTTTTCATTCTGGGGGATGGGAACAGACACTGTCTCTGGGGCTGTGAGTGATGAATACTGTTCTCTCTAATCCTCATTCTATCTCTGGCATCAGGAAACTCCTATACATATGTGCTGATGCCTATCCTGCAGAATACTCGTGATGCATTCTCTGCGACTCTGAATTTTTCCCTTTGCACCTGTCTCCCCTTTGGTAACAGCCTGTGAACTCTAGCCTCCTGGCTCTCCCCAGATGTTCAGTTCTGACTCCTTGTCTGAGGGATGCCGCCAGGCTCCACTTGGGCTTCCCCATTCATTCCGCATGGTCCTTACCTTTTGTTAGCTCACACTTCCAAAGGGGTCGTAGCTGAGCTATGAATTGGGCCAGCACATAACCCCATCTGGAGCATATAACCCATCTAGAACATCCTGTGTCTTTGCCTTCTTGAGATGTTATTTTCCCCTTGAATCTTGTTTCTGCAGTTTGGAATATGTGAAAATTATTTGGATACTGTTTTTTTTTATTTTTTAGCATAAATCAATGATTCAAATTTAATTCAATAAGACTTGGGGCCTCGGGACTTTATTATGAAGTAAGCATTTTGGTAATTCTTTCCATTACAATAAGATATTTAAAAGATTCATTGCAAACAGGAAAAAAAACCTACAGAATAAGGATATAAAATTAGAAAAGTAACAAGTGAGGGAAAGAGCTTTCTTTCTGTTAGCTGAGTTAAAGAATCTAAGCTCTTTATCACATCTTTTGATTACTCTAATTTGGATATTTACTTAGGTCAGGAAGGACTTACTCTGAATCATGCAAGGATTAAGAAACCATCTATGTTAGTCTTCTTCGTGGCCCTGTACATTGCTGGCATGATTCTATCAGTTCACAAGTTTGAAGTAGAGAAGAGTCAGGACTAAAATATTAATATCTTTACAAAGACTGCCTGTTAGTCATCGTTACTTAAACTTGGATCAATGTGTTATCTGGTAACAGGAAGAAATTATATACTTTGTAAAACATAAATCAGCTCTCTTTTCAAAATAAAAATGCACATGTTATGGTTTTGGGGAGTCTTACCTCTGTGATCTGTGAACTCCCCCCCCTCTGGATGGCTGTTGCAGGCAGTTCTCTGTTATACAGGAAAGACAGTCATTAAGGAGCACCGTAAGAGTCTCCCTTACTGTGCAAGGGAAAGGAAGTAGGGTTTCTTGCAAGAGCTGCAGAACTCACCACAGTGAAACTTTTGGCTGATCCCAAGTCTGATCCCTCAGATTTCTGATTTGGGACACAAATGACTGTACTTGACACTCTTATATCAACCAGTCTTTGGATGTGCCCCAACCCAACAGGTGTGGGCAGCCTTGGGTGAAGTAGTTCTGTGCCACTGAGGCAAACCCTAGAGGAAGGGGCAGCTGAAAGTTGTTTCCTGTCCGTACCCCCGACAGCTGAGGCCTAAAAGCCCTCACTGAAAGGTTCTGGTAGGTATATCTCAGTTCCATCCAGACCCCCAGTTACAATTAAAATACATGCTCCAGAGTCAATTGTTAATGCTACTCTTCTTTTTCTCTATTGGCCTTTCCACTAGATATTACTTCTCCCACTCCCAAAGATTCAAATATCACATACCATGTGCTTTTATGAAACAGATCTGCTGGTTTTCATTTTCTTTTCAATTTCGTGACCCTTTAAAAGGTTATAGCCTTTTGTCATTTCAGTGAATCATTGAAATCTAACACTAGGACTACAACCTGAAAGCATAGCTTTGAATGCATAAAACATTATTTCCTTCATAATTATGTTCATTTTTTTTGAATTATAAAGAAAGATCTGACTCTTAGTAAAGTTCTTCTAAATAAGTCATAGGGGAACAAAGCAGGTATATGTGAGAGAAACAAGGCCTTTTAGCACGTGTCAGATGGAAAAAGAACTGCGACCAAAACGGTGTCAAAAAAAATCTTTTGAAAATAGATTTAAAACATATTTGAAATCAATGATTCACAAACCTAGATTTATATAATTTGATCAAAGATCTCATAGTATGACTTTAGTGAGTTTTATAAGCCTTTGATGAATCACCTTAGGCTAGGCACCTTTTTTTCCCCTGTATAGAATAGTTTTTAGCTTATTGCAAAAACTAAATTGATACAAATGAGAGCAAAAAAAATGGTCATGGCTCATCTGGAAGGATGGAGAGATTCCTAAATGTCTGTTGGATTCTCCTTGCATGGAGCAATGCTGCAGGTATCTATTGGGCTATCCCAGCTGAACTGTGTCCCTATTTATAACACAGTGGGTGCAGAGCAGAACCTTTCCACAGTAGGAATGGTGGGTGATAAGGAGGAGAAACTCACTTGTCTTACTTTCAAAGGAATTTTAATGTTTTACATAGATGATAATTTTTCTTTCAAAAGATTGGTATAATAAGTTAGGGTTCTCAATTTTCAATTAATTTAAAGGACACGGCTAACATTTTCATTATTCTAATTGTGATGATGATTATTTCATTGACAAGAGTATGAAAAATAAGCATGACACTTTTAAAGATGCACTTTTTAGGGTATCGTTTATATTATTTAGTTTCTCGTCTAAATGCCCCAATTAAATATTTAAATAAAACATCTGAAATTTTTCTTAGTAGATATACTCCTAGTTATGAGTATTGGTGTAGTCAGGAAAGCCTTTGAGGCTTAGGAAGGATAATTCTAGCTCTGTGTGAGTGTGTGAGGACTGTGGGGGTCGGGGAGAGAAGAAGAAGATGGGTGTCTTTGCTCAGGCAGTTCACATCAGATGTGGCAAAGAGGAAGGAATAGAAGTTGACATATAGTATTTCTGTTATTTTCAGAGAGCATATGAGTTTAAAAGACATCCCAGAAAATCATTTTTCTCTCTAGTGGCTTAAGAAGTTTTCAACAGGTTTCTTTATGGACATTATAGTATAGTTGGAGTTTTTGTGAGAAAGTTACCTGGGGATAGAGATCAGAGCCCCACCCTGCTTGAGGAATAGTATAGTAAGTTGGCAATATCCAGATGCTTCAGAGTCACAGAGGTGAACAGAGAAGGGCCAGAGCCTCCTGGAGCAGTGTGAGGAGGGGAGACCTGGATAGGAGTCTGTGTTTACACATGGCGCTGGTAGAATATGTGTTCGCCTCCCTTCCCTGGATTACCAAGGGAAAACTGGGAAGGACAAAAAATATAGTTATTATTTTGACCTTCCACCTGAGCCTAAGTTAATTCTCATTTTACTCCAAAATATAAATCTTTCATATATTAGATGTATTAACTTAAAGGCTCAGTAGAGACAGGGGAAGAATTTTTTCTGATAAGGTTTCAATCTGAACCCCCATAAACCCATATGTTGAAGGTTTGGTCCCCCTGCCTGTGGCACTAATGGGAGGTGGTAGAACACTTAGGATGTGGGCCCTGTGGGGGAAGGTAGCTCACTGGGGCCGTGGCCTTGAAGGAAATATGGGGACCCCAGCTCTTCTCTCTCTCTCTTTACTTGTCATGAGGTAAGCAGTTTCCTCCATCATGTGCTTCTGCCATGATGTCACTGCTTTGCCACAGGTCTGAACACAATGGGGTTGACCAGCTATGGACTGAAAGCTCTGAAATGATGAACCCAAATCAACTTTTTCTCTTTATGAGTTGTTTATCTCAGGTATTTTGACTTAGTGACAGAAAGCTGACTAACACAATATACTGCGGTGACTGCGGTTGCTGAGGAAGTGGCTTCCTGTTTGAATTCTCAAGGCCTAGCATACATGGCTAAAATTGTATATTAGAGCTTTCCTGCTATGGATAAGTTTTTAGTGAAACATTAAGGCCTCCTGGGAAACAATAACAGCAAAACAGATTTTACCTTTTTCTTTGATTTTTAATGAAACAAAGTGATTATCATGTACTATATAAGAGGCTGACTTTTGATTTATAATGAAATTAACATTAACAGATAAAAATTGTACTGTGTAAGATATTCCTATTTCTTACAGCTCAGTATATCCAACCTGTCTGTCAGAGTGAAAAGTGTGCTGCTTAACTCTAAAAATGAGATATTCTTAATTGTTTGGTATTCAAAAATCCTAGCAATTTTCTGTGGTTGATTCCTCTGGTAACTTCTCCAGAATCTTTCTATATTTTGTTTTTAGGAGATATCCTAGGTTATTATGAACTCATAAAGTTTAATAAAGGCATCATTTTATAACAAATTTCCCAAATTTATTCTCTCTGTGGCTTTCTTTTATTCTTATTCCATCCCTGTCCTTTTGGCATCTCTGATTCTTTCCAATTTTGTTTAGGAACACTTCTACCATCTTGAACTCAAGAAACATGTACACCCCTTCCCCTGGACAGTACTTAAACAGTGTAATTTCTCACAAGTGAGAATGTGAAGAAGAACTCTATCCATTGGGAGCAACTGAATGATTTCATTCATGTCCTATAAAAAGGAAAAAAAAACATTGGCATATATTTAAAAGGACAGAGATTACTAATTGAAATGTAATTAGTGATAGATTCATGGTCTAGAGACAAGGTGTTTATACCATGTTGTAACAGCACAGATTTTATTATTATTATTATTTAAGTGGACTTAAAATTTATAATTGATGAGAGAAGTTTTTTCTTATGGCATGGTTGCATTACCAAATTGAATACCACTAAGTTATACACAGTCCAAAGACAATATTTCCTACCATAGAACAGAACATATTAATCAGCAGTGTTTGGTACTTCACAT
Source organism: Ictidomys tridecemlineatus (assembly GCF_052094955.1). NCBI lineage: Eukaryota > Metazoa > Chordata > Mammalia > Rodentia > Sciuridae > Ictidomys > Ictidomys tridecemlineatus. The sequence goes on from NC_135482.1 coordinate 168,138,158, forward strand.
AGTAAAATGGTATAGGACATTTTCAGTAGAATTTTTTCATTCAAAGAATAATCTGAGGAGGTTTGATAAGAATACCAGTATGTTTCCAGATCTATAATGCTGTCATTTATTTATGATGATCTATGATATATAAAAAATCAACCACTATTAAGAATTACATGTAATTAATTTCTCGTTTACAGTTTTCTTATATAGTTCTTAGTTGTTAAGATACTTCCAAAAAAAGATACTTCTAAGATATCTTTCATGTGTCTTTTTGTGTGTAAAATCTTTTGGATATATTACTCTCAACCCTGTTTCCTCACCTATTAAAGTGGATATACTTCCTCTTGCAATTGATGAAAGGATTTGTATATGTGAAAAGACTAAATAATAAAAAAATGATTTAGAAATCAGAATGATGTATGCATTTCCTATTAAAAGTACTCACAGCACCATTATAGATGCATAAAATGAAATACAAAGATATGTACTAATGCTTTCTAAACTGAGAAATACAATATAAGCTTTTGCAGTTAAAACTTGATCTATGAAAGTAATGCCCCTTATAAATCAATCAAGAGTTTTCCCTTTCCCCACTTTATTTTCTTAAGAGCAGATATCCACTTTCCTAGTTCTTTTCAATTTGGATTGAAAAGCAAAACAGTGTAGGAAGAAAGTATGTGGAGTCAGGAGCCAGACTGCCTTGATTCAGCTCCAAGGTCCAACACTCTCAAGTTGTATGAATTTAGGGAAATATTTCAATCTCTCAGTGCTTCTGTGTCCCTATGTATATAGTGCTTGAAATGATGTTACCTCTTCTGGGATTGTGAGAATAAAATCAGATAATATGTAAAGCACATGCCAGAGGGTCTAGAACAAACCAAGTGTTCACTACTATGGTCCTTCTCTGCCTGAGCTGTCTTCTCTTTGATCTCCTCAGGACTTGCCCCTTTAAGATCCTGATTGATCCCTCTCCCACTTGCACACAACAATGGACCTTCGTAGGTTGTTAAGTTTCTTGCTCTATTCCTCATAAACAGATATAAGTTTCATGAAAGCAAAATGGCCATAACCGACTTACTTTTACTGTAGTCTTCTCAATGTTTTATAGTGTCTAATACCTGTTAAGTACCTAACATGTGTTTATGGAATGGATAAATATTTTTTTGACTTCTAATAATATGGCAGAAATTTTTTCCTATTTACAAATATCTTTCCTCCTTTACCTATTCACAGAAATTTACTCATACACAGTAAAAAATTAGTCTCTCTCTCTTATATGCTCCTATAATGTGAAACTACTTCAGGCCCCAAAAACTTTATAAAATATGGTTGTAGAGGGCTACTCATTTGCTTGGCTCATGCTGGGCTCCAGAACTGATGATAATTTTCTGGTGGAACCCAACTTCTGCAACTCTCAAGGAGATTCTTTAGTTTATTTTTAATAAAAACAAGTTGAGATTTGCTATGTTCATATTATAGAAAATAAATTTCATTGGTTTGTTATGTTATTAACAAACATATTTGCATAAACCCCCAAATGTAATATGTACTTTATAAACTTCTAATTTCTTTTTTAAAATATTATTTTCTAGCTGTGGATGGACACAATATCTTTATTTTATTTATTTATATGGTGCTGAGGATCGAACCCAGTGCCTCATGCATGTGAGACAAGCGCTGTACCACTGAGCTACAACCCTAGCCCAACTTTTAATTTCTTTTAGCTAGAAACTTGAGGGAAGCCTCTGATAAAGGTGACAGAAGACAATATTGCTAATGAATCTTGACTTTGCTATTAGCAATCTACTTAATCATTTATTTATTTTTCCACTTCTATAGTCCATGTAATTACACTTTGAATGGTTTCAATACCCAATCTTCATCTGCTTTTGTAAATATCTCAAGTGCACAATTTGATTCATAGATTTATTTGACAAAACAGGACAGATGGTGGGAATATAGGGACCAATAAAGCAGCCCCTGATGTTGGAGAAGAATACATTAAAGTACAATGGGACAGAAAGATAGAAAATTAGAGAATACAGCAGAAATTTTAAATGCTCACAAAAGTCATGAGAAGTATACTCAGAGAAGTGTGAGGACTATAAGAACATAAGGCAGATTTCAGAGCCCACAACTGCCATACCCAGAGCACAGAGAGGCAGGTAATTCTCCCAAGACTTGGTGATGCTTAAGTTGAATCTTAAGATTCAGCAGAAATAACCAAGTGGACCAAGTTGAACTGGAGGTAATCTAACTGAGGGAAGATATTCCTAAGAGAAGAAATAATAATTATATTCTTAGAGCCCAATCTACTGAATAGAAGTGCACAAAGGTTCAGTTGCTGGTATACTTTCTATAAATTGCTGATTTTCTATTTTCCCAGGTTCTATTTTTTTCAGTGCATACTATATTGACTTTATGAACACTGTGGGCACTGTCTTCCACTAAACTTTGTCACAATATTGAGATGATGTTAATGTTTAATCTTTGCTAAAGAGGGAGCAATTTTCAGAGCTCTACATGAAGACGGAACAACCCCATTGCATAAAACTTGTCAGTTCTTAAAGATCTCATTAGACTGTGAGAGTTTCCAGTTTAGAAGCACTCATGACACTGGAGGAGATCTCACAGCCTCTGTTTTTTGGTGCATGTCCCTAGAATTGTACTGACCAATATGTAAATACTTCCTTAGGGAGAAAATGTTCTATCCATCTTAAAATTTATTAGCAAATTGTTGAATATGTATTAATATATATTAAATCTTAATAATATTATTTGAATAAACACTATTTTATCAAATGTGAATTTAAAGTCAAATACTAATTTTAGAATGCCAGGATATACCATATATGATTTTGACATTTTGTGATTTGGGGTAGGGAAGTTTTTTAATCATTATTAATGCAATCAAGGATCCTTCACTTCCCTTTAAGGAATCTAACACAAACTTTACATGTTTTGTCTTTACATACCTTTATTAATGGAGAATCTTCCCTGGTCCATGAACCTTAAAAAAATAATCAGAGTTGTGGGGAAGGAAAGAGATGATCTAAATAACCTTGGAGATCAACATTTTATCTAGATATTATGAAGATAAGATGTAAAGAACTATACAGAAATAATATGATCTGATTAGTAAATTATTTCACACAGATATATGTTCTAGCAATTCTGGAACTCTTTTACATGTATGAGTGTGTACAAATGAGTTAATATGATGTAGAATATGAAAAAATAAATTTTTTGTTTGTTTGGTATCAGGGATTAAATCCAGTGTTGCTTAACCACTGAGACACACTCCCAGCTCTTTTTAATTTTAATTTTAATTTTTTAAATTTTAAGACAGGGTCTCACTAAGTTGTTAGAGCCTCCCTAACTTACTGAGGCTGGCCATGAACTTGTGATCCTCCTGTCTCAGCCTACTCAGTCACTGAGCTTATGTAAATATGTGCATCACTATACCTGACAGAAATAATTTTCTTATTATCAGAAAAAAGTGCTCCAAATAAGCAAAGGAAAGTGCTAGAATGAACCTGTGGTGCTGAATTGGTATTTGTGTGGGTAAGTGTGTACACATGGATGCAAAAATTAATGTATTTGTGTATATGGGTTGGTACTGATGTACATATTTCTTAGGTCTATCCACTCAGAGGGCTTCAAGTCAGTGACAACCCAGTGGCAACAAGCACATCTAGCCTTCTGATATTAATTTCTAATGATTGTATTTCAATAAAAGGAACTGGTTCTTCTTTGAAATTTTTTTGCTTCTAGGGTTGAGAAGATGGATCTTCTTGAAGGGCCAGAAACTAAGGAAGTACTACACTATAATGAAAGTGAATAGCCATGAGAAGTATGCTTAGAGAAGTATGAGGACTATGAGGATATGAGGCAGATTCCAGAGCCCACAAACCATAACCAGAACACAGAGAGGCAGGTGATTCTCCCAAGACTCGGTGATGGTTAAGTTGAATCCTGAGACTCAGCAGAGATAACCAAGCAGGCCAAGTTGAGTTACAGTTAATCAAGTTGAGGACCGATATTCTTAATAGAAGAAATAACAGTTATGTTCTTAGTATATTCAAAAATATACTCAAGTAAAAAGAATGAGAGCCCATGAAAATAATACAGGTATCAACCTGAAAAAGCTCCTGATGACCAAAGAAGAAGCAGTTTGAACAGCCAAAAAAAGGACAATAGTATTACCATTGTAACTCAAAAACAAAATAAATATCCATAAACCATAATGAAATAAATAGGTGACATAAGTCAATAAACAGAGGTAGAAGGAGATGAATTTCTCTTAACGTAGAATTTCAAGTAATGAATCTAGAATAAATGAGGAAAATAGAAAATTATGAACAGAATATCACAGCAGTAATTGCTACAGAAAGACCCAGTGTTGGATCCTGAAATCAGTGGGCAAAACATGAGGGAGAGAAAGGATGTTTGCATTGCCTCAAAATATCTCCCCAAAGTATCTATTAATTTTCACAATGGTCTGACACATATCTAAAAACTTTAATGATCCTCCCTCAAGCAGATGAAGCTTAGTTCCCTTCATTATGAGAATGAACCGGACTTGTTGACTTGCTTTCAGAAAATAAAAGAACCTAGAGAAACCTGGTAGGTGTGGCCTTCACTAAGGTTCAAGATTAACATCACCAGTAATACACCTTACTGATATTGGGCAGTGATACAGTGGGCTGGCCACATCATCTCTGCAGCATCCTCTACCCAAATACCTAGCTTCAATTGTGAGAAATATCAGACAAACCTAATTTTAAGGACTGCCCATAAAATAAGTGATGGTGATCTGTAGATATATCAAAGTCAGCAAGGCAAGGAAAGACAGAAAAAAATATCTGAGATTGGAGAATATTAAAGAGACATGACAACTAAATGCAAAGTGGTATCCTGGGATGGAGACTGGAAGAGAATACGAATTTAGATTAAATACATACAAACATACATACATACAAGGTTAGATCTTAGGTTTTTAGATCAGGTAATATAAATTAATCAATTTTCCCCTTTTAAAGTGATTTAATTAAGGCACTTAAATAATTTTTTTATATACCATAGAATTATCTTTACTTATTTGTATGTGATTCCAAACTATTTTTTTAAATATATATGCAGTTTTCAGGATCCTATTGCTTTGTTATTTTAATCTTTCAAAATGATCCTCTATTTTTCCCTACCAATATTGTTTTCATCCTTCAAAATCCAGCTCAAACATTACCTAAGAAAAGCTTCTCACTATCCATAAATCTTTCATATTTTAGCATTTATAATAATATGCTTTGATATGTTATGTTTTTCTCACCATATAAAAATATGAACTTCCTAAAAAGAAATGCTTTATCTTTATATTTTTAATACATGAATTCACCAAAACACAAGAGTTCAATATATTGCACATGGATGCATAAATTAAAGAATATTTATGCATCCATGTGCAATATATTGAACTCATAATATCACGTGCTATTGGACTAAAAGATTCATGTCTCACTTATTTCTTCTTTTTTTTTTAAATTTTCTCCCTTTGATTAATCTGGAAATTAATTTTATGAAATTAATGCCTACATTGAAAACAAAGCTCTGAGATATATATGATGGAATATGTATATCAATTTATATTTCTCTTAATTTAAATGAATGTAAGCTAAATTTTAAATAATTAAAATATTTATCACATATTTCATTAGCTTGCATCTATAAATGCAGCAAAATGTGATCAAAATTAGTAGAATTACTGTTGATCTAGTGCATTTGTATACTTCAATTCACATGGTATACTGCATCTCACTTTTGAACAGTAACAACCCTGCATGTGGACATCATTATCTACTTGCACAGATGCAGAGATAAAATCTCCAAGACAATGGCTGAGTTCAATTGGCAGATGACTTCAAAAACCCAATATTTTTGGTTCCAAAGCCAACATACCTTTTAGAGTCAATTTAGAAGCTAGGAGTAGTAAAGCTCTAGCATATTATCCTTATGAATACTGTAAAATCACCTGAGGATCCTCAGGTCAAAACTTTGTGGGTTGTGAATTTAGTTATTGCATTCGATGTGATTACAGTTAACTTAAGGGTGATTCACCTCCCAAACATCCCACACTACAAAAGAAAAATGATAAGGGATAATGCTGAATGAGTTTTTATTTAGTGGTTTCTGGGATTCAGGTACCATGGTCCATTTAATCAATTTTGATTCTTTAACATAGATTTTTTTTGACATATTATTATTTCTGTTTTATACATAATGAAACATAACTCCTTGGACTGGACCCCGGGGACAGAAGGTGTCAAATTTGGGGTTGAAGTCATGTCTTCTTGACCACACATCTAGTGTTCTTAAAAAAATGCAAAATGAATTTGATGAAAGAAGAGGCAAGCAGCAAAGGGCACAGGAAAGAGAAAGAAATTATCAACTAGAAAAATAAGAATATTCATGAGGAATTCAGCCAAGGGCAAGATAAACTCCACAGGCATTGCTAGATGCCAAGGGTACAACATTGATTAATACTAAAGCACATTTCCATTTATAAAGATAGTTATTCAATATGTTCACATATTAACAGTTGAAAACAAGGTTGAAAATAATTTACATTAAATATATTTTATTTCTAATATAATATTTTATCTCCAATACAATTATACATAATATACAGAAAATATGGAATTTTCAAAAAAATGTTTTTACTTCTAAACACTTAGATTGTCCGTTATAGAGGCTTACAATTAGAACATGTCAAACTTTTTTCAAGTAAGAAAATCAAATTAAAAAAATAGAGCTTTATAGTTATACATAGTAGTTGGGTACATCCTGACAAACATCCATGCATGGAAATCAATTTCAGTTCATGATTCTCCCCACCCTTTTTTGTTTTTTTTTAACTCATCCCCCTTCCACTCTCCCATTCTCCTACCTCTACTCTACTACACTTTCTTTCATTCTTCTATTTGTCTATATTTGATTGGTTCTTTGAACCTATGTGTAAAGGTACAGTTCCAGGTGGTGTAGTTACATGTGCACATAACATGACATTTAAGAATTCATTCTCCTTTGACTCCCCTTACCCATCCCTCCAATCTGCCTCTCAATCACCTCCTTCTACATTATTGATCTTCCCCATATGTTTTTGGATCCTTCCCTCCCCTTTTCCTTTATTTTACTCTAGCTTCCGCCTATGAGAGAAAATATTCAACCTTTGAGTTTCTGAGTTTAGCTTATTTTCATTTATCACAATATTCTTCATTTCAATCCATTTGCTGGCAAATTCTCTAATTTCATTCTTTTTTACAGCTAAGTAGAACTTCATTGTGTGTGTGTGTGTGTGTGTGTGTGTGTGTATATATATATATATATATTACAATTTCTTGATCCATTCATCTTTCGTTGGGCCCTTGGGTTGCTCCATAATTTTGCTATTGTGAACTGTGCTGCTATAAACATTGAGGTGGCTACACTGCTGTAATATGCTGATTTAAGATATTTGGGGAAAATATCAAGGAGTGGAACAGCTGGGTCATATTGTGTCTTCATCCTTAGTAAGAAAATCAAATATTTAAAGTTATCCTTGCCGCAGTCTGGCTGCAGCAAAATAACCAGGGGGGTGACGAATAACTTGTGTACATTGATACAGCAGGAGTAGGAGCCATTTATTGTAGGACAACAGAGGTATTTATACATTTTGCACAGCTTATCTTAATTAGCATAAACTAGGTACATCAGTCAACCAATAAGGAATCTCCACACTTAATGGCTCGCTTTTGTTACTTCTCAAACCACTCCCTCTGGCATTTTGCCAGGCACCATCCAGACTTGTTTACCAACTCTAACATTCCCCTGGCAAAATACCAGGTGTTATTTTGACTTGTTTACAGACTCTAACAATCCTAATGTCAGATATTGTGTAGGCAAAATATTTGATTTATAGATTTTATTTTTAAAACGTTTTTGTATAAATGTTCCATAAATGCATACTAAAAGTCTATAAAACTTAATATCATAATACTTTGGAATTCTATTTTTGAAAGGAAAATGGATACTTTTTACAAGTATAAATTATCAGCTTTTCCAGAGAAAGAAGTAATTTTATTACAATTTCAATAAATTGGTTACTCTTACAAAATTAATTACGTGAAGTAACGTAGAATCATATTGAATCTAACCCCGTTTCTCAGGAGAAGCATCACCAGAGCAGCAATCAGGCAGGATGGAATACCGGGGTGGTGAGCCTGGGCCACAGCCTTGCAGAGCCCATCATGCCTGTGCCAACCTGAAGCATAGGAGCCAGGGCACAGGGACTGGTCACCCTGTGCAGCCTGGCCTGGGCCAATGAGTGACAAGGAAATGGAAGGGAGGCAGACCCAAATGGAGATTGCAGGGCTAAGCAATGTTGCCTTGATATTTTCCAACACCTGATTAGAACAAATTTTTACCAATAGGATTAGTATTTTTCCAAAAACTGATTAGCATCAATTTTGACCAATAGTGTTGACTCCAAAGCTATTCAAATACCTAGACTAGCACATTCAAAGAGCAACCTGCTGTCAGGTCCTCTCTGACCATGTGAGCTCTCTTTCTATTCTTCAGACTTGAATATATCCTACTCTTTTTGTGCTTGCCTTCTGTTGTCTGTGAATTTTAGTTTTTGGATTTTCGAGACAAAAACCTAGAAAGAAATTGGTGATGAGCTTCTAGGATCTACTGCAAGGGCATAGGCTGTCATTTAGAGCTGCACATGCCATTCAGGAATAGTGAAGAAGAATCTGGCTTTGCCAACTGTGACTCTTGCAGCTGACGCCCTCTGCCTTGATTAGCTGCTTCCACTGAAATGGGTTTTCTCAGCTGTAAAAACTTGCAGCTTACCCAGAACCCACCTGCTAGGAGAAGCAGAGAAACTCTGGTTTCAATATTTATTAGATTAGAGTATATTTTGGTGTTTTAGTTCTTTGATTTTCGTTAAGGCAAATGAGTTCTCAGTAAGCAGAGAAAAATGGCTGAAGTCTAAGAGCCAGAGCTGGAATGGATGATATTACTATTTAGGCCACAGCACATTCTCATTCCTTAAATCAGTACTTTAAATTAGTTTATGTCAGCTTCTGAAATAACAGAAGGACTTTGACTTACATAGAAAATTAGTTTCATTTAGCTAGTATAAATGACGATTTTATGGAAAACAAATTATGCTATTTATGTGAATAATCCCATCATATCTGCTTAGCATCCAAAGACACACAACTCTTGAATTAAAAAGAAAATGCTATCATGCTTGCTGATGCAAACTGTTTTAAGTGTTTGTTGTGTTAACTATCTCAATGCCAATTTACTAAAGAGATAAATATTTTTGCTGAATATTTAAGAATCATAATACAACTTTATGTCATTTAAAAATGATCACACTGTTATAGAGCTGATGATTGCAGTGAATAACACAATTTCTTTGCACATTAAGTCCATCATAAACTTTTAGAATGATCAAATAACCTGTGACACTTCTTTGCTATCGATAATTCATCTCTAATCTTTCAAATTGTCAGGGTAGTTACTACATGTGTTGGGTATATTTAGGAGATAACTGAATTCTTTGTGCGCAATGAAATTTTGTAAAGAGTATTCTTTCTGAGCACTCTGATTTTTTTTTTAAATTGCTTTCAATTTGCATAATTGGTGTTTGAGTTCAGAAAATTCAAAGAATATAAAAACATTGAGTAAAAGATTAAAAGTTCATGACAAAAATTAAGGATTGCCTTTTATGTTTATACATTTCTTCTTTTGTGTTAACCATATTGTGTTTTTTAGGATGTTAAATACTCAGTCTGAATTGCCATTCAGGGAAGAGCAAAGAGAGTACAAGTGCCATACCACACAGTGTCATTGAATTTTAGCCTCTTGGGTTTAATTTAACATCAGGAATGAAACCCACACTTCATTATTTATCATTGTTGCATCTAACATGAGCAAAAGATTAAGCCCTGCTATCTGCTCTTAGTTGTATTCAATAGTGAATTGAACAAGATTACTTGAGGGACTGTGACTGGGTATTGCAGTAGGGGCAAATTAGGAACCACTACACAGCTGATTCAGTCACTGGAAAATTGGAGAACATGATAATGAGAAACTGAACAGCCATTCGATTGCAAAGTAAAACGCTAAATTTGACATAGGATAGGGAACAAATTTACAAAGACAATGTGACCTTTGTCGAGTTAGTTAAACTCTGTATCCATGCCTGGAGACACTGATAATAGGAATTAATTACCCCAGGGAATTTTCCTGAGGATTAGTCAAGTTCATATGTATAAAACTTAGCAAGGAGGCTGCCACAGGGTAAAAATTCTGTATTATTTCAAGTGATGAACTCTTGCCTGCTCACACTCACTCTGTCCCACCTGGGATTTTAAGCATCTCTTTGTCCATTGTCTTAACAACACACTATATGCTACCCAACCATCGGTCACTTCGTAGCTGTCTTGGTTATCGGATCAATATGTGTGTGTGTGTGTGTGTGTGTGTGTGTGTGTGTGTGTGTGTGTGTGTGTTACAATTTCTTGATCCATTCATATCTTGCAATACAAGCTCTGGTATTGCAGGGCTTGTATTCTGATAGCCCTTGTTTTATTTATTAATGTCTCCAAATCACAAGAGTACTGATGCTAGAACTTCTAACATGTCAAGAAAGTCTTAAAGTGTTTCATTAAGTCAAAAGGTAAGGAATGTTCTTAATAAGGAAAGGAAAATAAAGTATATGCTGTGTTGCTAAGATCCAAAATAAGAAGGAAACATAATGTAGGTAAGGTTTAGCTCTCTCTATGGTTTCAGGCATAAACTGGGGGTCTCACATAGGGGAGTACTATAATTGCTTTATCCTCTGAATCACCAGGAAGCTTCACACAAATCTATCCTGGGGAACTTGCCATTTGGTCCTGACCATTAGCTGTCAACAAAGCTGCTTTACTGCTTGTTAATGTCCTCCCTGAGTTATAGATTTGACTATTATTTTAAAAACATCTTTATTTGAGATATAATTGGCATATTAAAATTCATCCCTTGGGTTTCGGTTTTATGTGACTTTATATCATCAGCCCACAAAAATATCCAACACAGATACGCATCAATAAATTGTTTTTGACTAATTTATTTTATAATGAATAAGAATACATGTGTAAATTTGTGTAGCTATACCCAGTTACAAAATTCTTTCTAAATTCGACTTATTTGCTAGATTATATAAGCTTCTTTATCTAAAGATAATCAATAAAATATATTTGATTATCTAAACATATATATGTATATATGTATACTTTTAAAAATTATATATATATATATATATATATATATATACTTTTTAAATTTAAACTTACTAACCATACATAAAAACACAAATATTGTACATATTTAGGGCAACATACAGTGGATAGGTATGTGTATGCAATGTGCAGTGATAAAATTAGGTTAAATGTGTTTACTTTCTCCAACATTTTTCATTTCTTTATGATGAAAATGTTCAAAAGTTTGCTTTTAGTTTTGAGATATAGAGCATGAGATTGTTATTCATAGTCATTGTCCTGCGGAGTAGCACACCAGAACTTCTTACTCCAGTCTAACAATAACTTAGTACCCATTGGTCCCTCCTCCCTCTCCACTGCTCTCCCCAAGCTCTGATAACCACCATTCTGCTCTCAATTTATAAGAGATCAAAATTTTTATATCCCACAAATGAATGAGGTTATGCAGTAAATGTCTTTCTGCACTTGGCTTATTTCACTTAACACAAGAATCTCCAGTTATATCCATGTCATAAATGACAGTATTATTTTACTTTTAATAGGAAATGCAATACTTTTTTAAAAGTAAAAAAAAAATAATTTTGTAGTACAATCAATTTTTAGATTGAGGATTAAAACCAGAGAAAATTCTATCTGTGATGTTCAAGAATTAATTTGTGTTTGGTTATCAAAAAATATATTAGAAACTATTTCTCATAGTTGTATTTATCTGAGAAGTTACTATAATCTGGAAAAAGTTATCAATGAAAACCTCAGTAGTTCATAACAATAAAAAATCAGTCCACAATCAAGGGATCCTAATTAGAATAAGACATAATTTATGCTTGTGTATATATATATGTCAAAATATACTCTACTGTCATGTATAACTAAAAAAGAACAAATAAAATTTTGAAAAAGAGCAGGAAAAACATGAACCAGATTAGAAAGGTATTCTAGGGTAAGTGACTTGAATCTTTCAAAATACTGATATACAGATTAGAAAGCTGCATGGTTTTAAATTCAGTAAAAAAATTTAGACCTTGATAGAAGCAAATAAATCATTTAGTATAGCTTTAAGGGAAGGAAAAGAAGAAAGGTAAAGATGTGTTCATGGTCACAATTTTTTGTATCTTTCTTTCTTTCTTTTTTTTTTTTTAGCAAAGACAATAAAAAAGCATAAACTATTAGAAACTGATAAAGTCACATCTATTATTAAAAATTATTCATTTTGGCCAACCCTTTGATTCTTGAGTTCTCTTTGCCACATTCCAAGTTGTCTCTTCTTTGCTTGAAAACTGGCTGCAACATAAAATTTACTCCTCTGAGATAGATTGTTTAATCTTTGGACAAATGTTAGTGTTAAAACGTCACCATTTGTTGAGATGAAAGCTTTGGCTTTATAATATCTACCTGTTCATCTTGGTTTTAGCTTTTGGCGTTATGGAAAACAAGTCTAACATGAGAATCCTTCTAAATATTAAGGCTAGCTGTCTTGTAACAAAACAAACTTTCATTTTGTAATTCAAGAGCATTTACATTTATAGGAAAATGAATTGTGCTCTGATTATCCAAAAATTAAATATGAAAAACAAAAATAAATCACAGCTTACCCCTAGGTAACCCTTCTTAATTTTCACTGTCTTCTACTCCCTCTTAGAATAGGCTTTTCCATCGTTGCAGATACATTTTTATAGTGTTTACAGTTTTATCTGTGATTACCACTTATCATGCTATGATTAATTTTCCATGACAGTAAAATGCAATATATCTTGTTTTAATACTTGAACAGTTTATATTAAATAAACACTTAGCACTTCGTTGAATTGACAATTATTGGCTTTTAAGTTTCTATTTTTTTCCAACAATAAATAGCAAGAGTTTTGTTTATCTTAACGCATACATTGCCTGCCTTGTAAAATATAACCATAGATTCCTGAAAAAGGTATTCTAGGGTAAATGACTTGAACCTTTCAAAATACTGATATACATATTTCTAATTCCTTTCCGGTTTAAACTACCACCAGCAATTTAGAAGAGATGTATTTTCACCGCACTATCTGGCATTGGGTATTCTTTTGTCTGTAATCTAAATACATTCAGTGTGGAATATCTTTTATTTATATATTTCTCATTTTTCAGAGATGATTTTCAAATAATATTTTCTACTCATACTTTTTTTTAAAAAAAAAAATCTGAGGAAGCTGTTCATTTTACTATTTGAGTCTTAGTGGTTTGTTTTTTCTGTTTAGTTAACTTCCCTGTCATGTTTATTTTGAAGAATTCCCTAGTCATTTTGCATTTTAATTTTGTGTATTGTTTAATGCAATTCTAAAATTTTTCAATGGTGTGGTGTGCATATCATGACTATTCCTCACAGTCTTTCCCCATTGTTTTTGCTTAGAAAATTCATCCCTATCAAAAAGACAGATGAATCTTTGTATTTTCCTATTATTTTATTCCTTTCAAAATTTAACTTTGAAATCCATACATAATTCCTTCTCATGGTGTTATAAATTCATCTTTTGCAAAGCTTCCAACCAGTTGTCTCAGGATCATTATTATTTTCTCATTTCCTAACTCTGATTGTCCTCTTCCTTTTCAATGTGCTCCTCTGCATTCTGGGCTCAAGGTGGTCTGCCTCTGCCTCTGCCTGTGTCTCACACAGCTGCACACCACCATCCTTCCCACCTCTGCCACCAGAAACAAAGCAAAAATAACAGCAACATTTAAGCCACTTCATATCTTTTCTTATTTCTGCAATAATCTCACTAAGCATTATTTTTTTTCAAATAGAAGAATCATATATTTATTTTTTTTAAAAAACCTTTATATGTGTGTTCTAATTTAAGCATTTTGTAACATTAAAAGTTTTTTTTTTTTTCTGTTTTGGACAAAAGAGATCATTGAAACTATGACCATTGACACACAAGTGCATCTCTCTCTCTCTCTCTCTCTCTCTCTCTCTCTCTCTCTCTCTCACACACACACACACACACACACACACACACACACACACACATCACATCACATCATATATAAATTCAGAAACTAGAGGTCAGTCACAAGCCACAGATCTGATTGTGGTAGTTCATGGGAAATACATTTTGTGTTTGAATTTTCAAAAAAGTGATTATTTTACCTTTAATCTTGTAAAGTACTTATTTGCCAAATGTATACCCCAACATTTCTTATTAATATTGTTTTATTTATAACAAGTTATAATTTCATTGTAAACAAGACAAATAGTGACACACTTAACCTAATGAAATGGTTTCTGGTGCATGAATAGTCATACATATATACACATTCTGGTTTTTAAGTTATATATGTTTTCTGAAAAATTCCAAATTCTAACAAATTATGGAAAATGATAGAGAGTGGGGAAAATAAGGATTAAGGCACGATGACTTAAAATACATTGACACTCAGAGCACAGAAAAACTTTAAATAATAAACTCACAAAATATGTCTGTGTATATTGTGCTAACATGAACTTTGTAGTTTTGCATTTTAAATTGTAGGAGGTGATGTTTCTACATCCTTGTAGACCCTTTCTGTCACTTGGTCTATTGGCAGATGGTCTCTAAGCTTCAGTTCTTTCATAATTTCTAATCAACCAGCAATGTGAGTGATCTTTAGGAATCGGATTATGTCACACATGTCCATTGAAAATGTTTCATTTGGAATTCCAAAGTCTTTGCCCTGAATCCTCTGGCTGTTGTCATGTTCTGCAGACTCACCTGCTTCTCTCTTTCCCCTCCTCACTCTATACAGCCCAACAAGGCTGAGTTCTCATCTAGAATGCATAATGTTCCTCCTTCCTCATGGTTTTATCACTTTCTGGCCCCTTTAACACGCTGGTTTTCTGCAGTTTTTACATAATTAGTAGTTTGTCGTATCTCATATCTCAGGGAAACTACCCAGTGGACCCTACTTCTCTACATCTCTTCCCTGTCGCTGCGTTTCTCCTGGACTCACCATTTCCTTCAATTAACGCCCTTACCAATATGTATAATTATTTTCTTCACTATACTTTGTGGTTCCTACCAAAAGATCATAAGTTCTATGAATTCAAGAATTTTTGCTCTCATTCATGGTGGTATCACCCATGTTTAATGTACAACATGTAGATACTCAATAAAAATTTTGTTCGTTCAACAAATATTTATTCAGTGTTTGTTATGCACACTTATCTAAACATCATGGCTATGCTGATGAGAAAAATAAACAAAAATCTCTTGACTATTTAAATGATAGCTGTCCTGTCATATATTTATACTTTTCTTATAATGTGCTTTTGAGTTCAAGTGTGATCTTTGAGTGAAAAATTGTCTGAGACTATATGCATGAGACTAATTCTTTCCTTCATTTAAATAGTTTTAGTAAGATGGAAAATTCTAGCTTCAAAGTTCTAAGGTGTTTTTTTTTTTCCTTTCCTATTTTCAAAGCAGTACACAAATATATTTCTGCCTCCAGGTTTGCTGTTAAGAGGGATGATGTTACTCTGACTTTTCATCCTTTCTTGGTTTTGGATTCCATAAAATATCACTATTCAATCTTCTAATACAACAAAGTTAAATTCATTAAAACTCACCAGGTGAAATCACTCAACTGAGTTTTACAGTACCCCTAAGAAGCAGTCAAGCTAAGGTATTTATAGAGATTTCTGGCCTGGACGTAGGTGGTTTGAGGTTGACATTTCAAGGGGAGAAATTATTGGGATTGGGAAATATTTGTGACAAAATAGTTTAGGATTAGTGCATTTGATAAGGTGAGAGTTTTGAAGAATCTTGGTAAAAATACTTGTTTAGTAAGGGAGCTATTTGTCCAGGTAAGAAAAATGGTATCTTAGATAAGCATATTCAGAAACTTATTGTTGTGAACAGTGAAAGAGTGAAGTTATTTATTAGTTTACAATCTTACAATTTTTTTCCTGGGCAGAATTTTATATAATATCTATTTAATCTTGACAGAGCTGTTGCTAAGAAGACAGTCTTTATAGTTACTGAGTAGGTCTAACAGAGTCCTGGGGGTGGGGGCAGGGAGAGGCTAGCATACAAGGCTGACTGCTCTAGAAATATTCAGAATCAAATCAGTAAGAAAACAGGTTTTATTCAAAGCCAGCTTTGAAGGAAAATGGAAGAAATATTGTTTGAAAGATTCCATTTTTGAAATCTCTGAAGATAAGCAAGACTTTTAAATGAAAAGAGACAGGGAAGAAAACAAAGTGAAGTGAGACAAAAAGTAGGAAAAGTATATATGCAGATTTAGTCCTCCAGTACTTCACAGTTTTGAGGAGGGGCCAATCTCTGCTCTCAACTTCCTTGGCCCCTGCCAGGATGGGGTGGTACAAACCCTTTCAGCATGATGAGGTTGACCCTAATTCAGATGGGGGTCTTGAAATTTAGTCTGTTTCAGTAGGGGATGTGTAGCACTCCCTTTTAAAGTTTTTATTTCTAGAATAATTGTGAAAATTATTGGTCATTACTACTAAAAATACTTCCCATGCACCATTATCTCATTTTCATTTTCTGGATTGCTATTTTATAGATGCTGACTCCCGTGTTTCTAATCTCTATCTCTGTTAACTTTTATCTTTCACAAATGGGGAAGATTTCACGACCTGAGCACTGATTCATTCTACTGTTGTTCTACCAGTACCTCAGATTCTCAATGATTTTTTATTCTTTTTGTAAATTCCCTTTTGTAAATTCTGTAGAGATTAATATGTTTATACATATTAGTCTCTTGTTATCTGGTACACTAACTCTACTTCTTCTGTTATAAAATATTCAAATTGTTTTCCCCAAGGTGTCTTGTTTTTCCCTCTGTGTTCATTCTCACCTGGAAAGAAAATGACTAAAATCTATACCTTGCTGAAAATTTTAGATTGTACAGCTGAGAAGCAAGTTCTAGAATCATGAGCTATACATGCGTTAATTTATGCATCAGAGTTATAATTCCTCACTTAGCTGTCAAAAAGTTGTTGGTAAAGATGTGCGGAGAAGAAAACATAGGTTAAAAAAAAAGCATGTTGCATAGGCTATTTCCTAGTTTAATAGCTATTGAACTGTTAAGCGAATTTCAAGTAAGTGGTTAAAGCAACTTGACAATTTAATTTCTTTATTCAACATGGCAGTTGAATAACTCTCAAAGCATTGTCATTAATTTATGATTCATCAACAAAGTTTGGACACCGATGCAAAACTTTATAAGTCACAGTCTCCTACATGCATACCAGTAAGGAATGTTCCTATTCCAAGAGATCCTTAGAGTTTATGAAGATGCATAAAAGGGACCATATAACCTGCCGTGAGAGGAAGAGAAGAAAAATTCTCAGAGCCTATGATACTTCGGATAAGGTTTTAAATTTTTTTAGGAATTCCTAGGGGAGCAAAGGGCAGGAAAAGCATTCAAGTTGGAAAAAAATGGTGTGGGAAAAGATGCATGGAAGTGTAATAGTCAAGTCATCTGGTATTCTTGTTAACCTAGATTTGCCAGGGTTAATCCTGGAAACTAGACAGGAGGGACCAGTATTTCTTAAGAAGTCAGTTTTCTGGTGAATGTTTATCAGCCTCTTAGGGACTATAGTAAGAAAGTGATTCCACCAGATTTACGATTTAGAATTAGGCATGTGTTATTGTGGAGTGAAAATTGAAAGGATTCAAGAATAATATCAGTGATATTATTTAGATGGAAATCATTGCAGCCAATGTAAAAGATAAAGGGGAGATGAAGTAATTGACATGGTAGAGAGGAAATGCTGTTGAGTAGAGGAAATAAGGTCAGTGAGACATAAGAAATGATTCTTAATATTACTTAGAGTTTATTTACATTTAAATGGCCACGCATGTGTGATGATTACCATACTGGACAGCACTGACATAGAACTTGAGAGAAAGGTGTGGTCTAGCAACATGGGATTTTTTTTTTATAGTAGATTTTAAAGCATGTGTGTGGGTTTCATGTAACATTTAAAAATACAGTATTGGGTAGGAATAAGGACAGTGATAGATTAAGAGCCACACACAGAATCCTGGTAAGACCAACATTCAGCTAAAGATGGAAGAAAAGGAGTCCACGTGAATTACTAGGGAAAGGTCTTAATAGAGGCAGCAGGTGAGACATTTAGGAAGGATGACCTGGAACCCAGCACGAGGCAAGTCCCAATTCAGAGCACATAATTATTGGAGATTCCTGAAAACTTGTGAATTACAGGGGCTGAAAAGTGCAAAATGGCAGGATACAATAAAAGAAAAATATTGTTTGTGAACAGGATAAATACCATATTAGAGAGAATAAAGAAGTTCATTGAAATTGGCCTAAAGTTTATAAAGAATATCAGAGATAGCAACAAAGAGAGAGTGCTAAATATGATTAAAATGAAAATATATCTATGGGAAAATTTTTGACTGGTGGGGAAGGAATCATGTTGCAGAATTTTAAAGTATGAAAACAGAAGAATAATGCAAAGGTTTAGGAAGACACGAATGCATGAACTCTTGAACAGTGGGATTGGCAGCTGGAGTGAGAAGAGAATGAGCACCATTTCCTTTGAAACTGCAGAGAAAAAAAGAGATAGACTGATACATACATCCTAACTGTCAGGGGGGACATTCAAACTTTGAATGCCACATATATTTCCCAAAATATGTTTTATAAATGCCAGGAGATTTAAAAGCACCTACTAAAAAACAATTTTGCCTTTCCTGTGCCATCCTCCTCAATATGTGTATTAAAAATTGGGGATGATTAGTGTTTAAAAATTGGTCTCTGTTGAACTCTAAGGGGCTTTCATTTTTAGAATAAAATGTTTAATCTTGATTTCCCCCTTTGAAATCCTAAGCTTTCATAATATTTTAATTAGTCAAATATTTTTGCTGCTGTTTCTACTTCATATCAGAATACAGAAAAAAGTATAAATAAAACTTAAGCTAAGAGTAATAGTACCCTAAAAACAAACAGTAGCCATTATTTATCACTGCCTCATGAGTTCACATCTATGAACACTTCTTTTGACAATGAACTATAGAAGAAAGGGAAGAAAAATATGATGGAGAAAATTTATTTTACTATTAACAATGTATATAGAAAAGGGGGTATTTCTATATATCTTATTTAAGTTCTTCAAAACTCAAATTCACTGCTCTTACCACTGCCATAAGTCAGCTGATTCTTTAGGGAATGTTTCTTCAGATCTACATACATATCTAGAATTTTTTATTTCCTTGAATAGCTTTCTATTAGATATTTGTGATTTTTATATTTAGTGGCAATTCTTAGAATTTCTCTTGAAGTCAGTGTCAAATTGTAGCTCTCTCCACATTTTTTAAAATCCATTAACTATTTAGGAGAAATAAATGTTATAATATAGAAAAAGCCACATCTCAGGATCTGAGTTTTTCCCCATCCCCCCTCATTTCCTGTCTGTTTTCTGAGTCTTTGAAACAACTTGATGAATTGCTTCATTCTTGATTTTAGAAAAGGCCAATAAAATGGCAAGATCCATTAAATTCTATAATCTTATGGGGAATTTTTTTTCACTCCAGAAAGTTCTTTCTGAAAGTGTGGGACAAGGACAGGCTTTTATTTCAACATTTTAGGTCAGGATATTTTTTACAATCAGTCCCAGGTTCTTTTGTAGACTTCCCATCCTGGAACAATCCTATAGCTGCTGATAAGCATGTCAGCCCAGGGACTCCAGCACTTATTGGCACCTTTCACTTGTTAGTGCATTCAGAGAGCAATTTTAAAATGTTAAACTTGGTTTTTTTAAGTATCCCTGCATCTCAAGTAATCAAGGACAGTCTATGTAATGACAAATTGTATAATTTCCCTATTCCTTTATGATTTTAGCCACCAGTTCTCTCTCTCTCTCTCTCTCTCTCTCTCTCTCTCTCTCTCTCTCTCTCTCTCTCTCCTCTCTGTTTTAATGTTCTGTTGTAAATATTTTAATGTTATTTATTTAATATATGTGAATTTGAAAAATATTTCAAATCCATCTAGTCTAAGTTCTTTTTTTTTTCTTTTTTCCAAATCCATGGATTGACAGAGGTCACTTGAGTTAATAAAAGACCTTTCTCAACACTCACTTTTGATTCTCAACCTTCACCTATTCCTGGCAAGCACTGACTTCCCCATGTTATAGATGGAGAGATAGGTTATTCAACATGACATCTCATGCCCACCTCTTAAATGCAATGTTGACTAGAATATCACTCTTTTAAATATGTACTTACATTATATACATTTATGGGAATTATCTAGATTAAATGAAACAGATTTTAATGAAGTCTAAATTCTCCCTCTCCATCCTCAAGTTTTCTAGTGCTTGCTATTTTGTCCATTAATCTTTTATTATCACTGACATCTGGTATTTTGAAATGAAGGGGTGAAATGTTGTACCCTAATGTTTGGTAGCATCATTAATGAAACTAAGTAAACTAAATAAAATGCAGTTTTTCCATTCTCTTGACTGCCTCCTGATCTTGATAAAATTATTATTCTTATGAAATTTTGACATGATGTATGTGTCTGTGTCTGTATGGGGGTGGGAATGTGCATACAAGTTCATTTTAACCTGTATATTGGGTAAAATACCTTCAAACACTTTGTCAAGCAAGAAATCTTGAATTCAGCCTTTAAAAAATTTTTTTGTATTTTTTTCAAAAGACTCATAGGAAAGGGCAGTGAAATATCAGAGAATATACACACTGCTGAAATACAACATGAATGTCAGTTATTATCATTTTGAACGATTAGACTGTCGCACTGGCATAACTACAATGTGAAGGCCTTGGCATCGATCCCACTCACTCTACTGATGCAACAAACAAGGGGCTGGGTAAGAGGCTCTGGGGAAATGGCTCACAACTGATATTCTAAGACAAATATTTTAATGGCATTACTGTTGCATAAGTGGGGCAGTCAGGATGAGATCATTAAAATGAGATAGTGTCATGACAACATTGATTTATTAATTTTAGCAACACTAGATGATAGTTAAATTCTCCTCATTCTTTTCTAATATACATACTACTCCTATTACTCCAGAATGAGCAAAAAATCCTTAAATACTGAATTCATAACCAGGCTGTGCCCCGGTAATTTGAACATTTAAAATGAATACATTTTGAACATCTGCTTTTGGCTTAGTTTCTGAAGGTACCTTAAAATATGCTCAATCTAACATGCCAGAGAGGAACAAATTATCAAAAAATGGTTTTGTATATTAGCTCCTCTTCCTAGATATTTGAAAAATCATGATTAATAATCTAGATGTCAAAGAGTGACACTTAATTATTGAAATCACTAAGAAATTATGATAAAATACAACCAATTAATAATTTCCAAAAATGAAAATATTACATTAAATATAATCATATTTGTTAATACAATATATATTTAATCTATAGTTAAAGACTATTCAAATCAGGTTAATTTACTCATGAAATAAGGCAATTAATATGATTTGCTTATTTAGGTAATTAAACTAATCTTTTCATTTTATTTTTACATGGAAACTATGTGTAAATAGATATGTATGTTAAATTTAAATAACAGAACTATAAGAGAGTTCAAATAACAAGTGTTAAATGAGGAACTAACTTCAATAAACTATAATTTTGTGTATAGTTATATATAAATTCTTATATATTAAATGCATTTAAGTTCTTTATTGTAGTTAATGTGTTGTTTTTGTAAATTTGTACCACTAAGATAACACTAAATTATTGCTTCCTGTGACTATTAATTTGTCTTAAAATTAACTTTATTTAAAATAATTTTCATATATTCAAATATATCTTTCCTAGAACTTCCAAATAATATTATATTTTATCATAAATACATTTCTACCTTCAGGTTTATTGGTTATAACATAAAGGTGAGAGAATTTTTACAAATAGCATTTTCATAGTATCTTCTTTCTCTATTTAATCCTTTTCTAAGTCACTGCTTTTAGAAATCTAATTGTATTAATTTATCATGATAATATTATCAGTACACATTCTTTCTCTCTCAATAAATTCCTTTATAAACATAAAATATATAATTTTGTTCATTGAATTCGATATGAAATTTTATTGATATAATATGTATTAATTTTGGTGTCAACACTTATGAACATTAAGAACAGAACATATGACAAATTACAAAATAATGGTACTCTACAATTATACTAGAATCTTCATGATTAGCAAAATTGGCAGTGAAAGATATATTTGAATATCCCTGATCTAATTTGGGGAACTTGTGACTCCTGATTTTCAAAGTGCTTTGTGAAAAACTGTTTATATTCATGACGAAGTTGGTAAATAGGTTTCAAAGCTGTCCAGTTGCAGTATTTGCTAAATGTCACTCATAGAGTAACTTTTAAAATGACTTGCCCAATACCAATCCCTTTATTTCTCTTAGGTTAGGACTTTGGAACTTGTGTTTTAGTTAGCTGAATAAATATTAAGTCTATTTCCATTGTTTAAGGGAAAGAAAACCTTCCCTCATCAGTTAACAATAGTATTGTCATTGATAAATTTGAGTTGAGAAAGAATTCAGATGCAAAATAACTTAAAAGTATACTAACACTAACCCTTGTGTTTTCTGTGTGTGCTTTCAGAGTTAAAGAAATAGCATGGCATGAACCATGGCTCAGTTCTATTACAAAAGAAATGTTAATGCCCCCTACAGAGATCGCATCCCTCTGAGGATAGTCCGAGCAGAATCCGAACTCTCACCATCAGAGAAAGCCTACTTGAATGCCGTGGAAAAGGGAGACTATGCCAGTGTCAAGAAATCCCTAGAGGAAGCTGAAATTTATTTTAAAATCAATATTAATTGCATCGATCCTCTGGGAAGGACTGCTCTTCTCATTGCAATTGAAAATGAGAACTTGGAGCTCATTGAACTACTCTTAAGCTTCAACGTCTATGTTGGAGATGCTCTGTTACATGCTATCAGAAAAGAGGTCGTTGGAGCTGTTGAGCTGTTACTGAACCACAAAAAGCCAAGCGGAGAAAAACAGGTACATGCACACATGCGGTTTTTCATTTATTTTTCCTGCGGGAAATTTCTTTAGATGTTCAAATTCCCTGAAAATCTTAGAAATTTTATAAGTATCAAAATCAAAACTATTATAATGGAAAAATACTGTTAAGTATACACTGCATATCCTACAATTGTCACCTCCCCTTGCACTTCTTGTCCTGGCAAATCAAATGTGATGGTGAAAAACCAAAGACAAAGCAACCTGTGTAGGCTTCTCATAAATTGCAAACAACTCAATGGAACGTACAATGTGTTATTTTAGTGGTGACTGAATGTGTATGTGTGGGTGTTTTTCCTCTGGTTTCTAACATTCTACACCACCAAACAAAATTGTTTATCTTCCTACTTAAAATCCTTGCTTATTCTAAGTTTCTGCATCTTAAGGCAAAAGTGAGTTCTCCCATCTAATTTTGATATTGTCCTTTAACACATTGTAGTGGGGTTTTTAAATTGAGACTTTAAAGAAAGAAACAAAAATGATTACTAGATGACAAATGAACTCTGAATGTAGACTTATATCAAATTACTAGTGGCAAAACTGTAGGTATAGCTTATTGCTATTAAGAAGATGAACTGAAGTAGCATACCATTATACATGTAATGTCATTTTTTAAAAAAATTTCTATCTGCTTTTTTTTTTTTTTTTACCAGTAGAGAAGCAGAGAAATCAGAGATAGGAATGAATGAGGAGTGTGTTTTTGTCTGTCTAAATCCTTCCCTTTGTCACTGTCCTGTATCTGAACAGTCTGTTTTATTGTGTTTACTTTCACACTGACACTTCACTCTCCTTCATTAAGGCTAATGTACTCATTGCAAAGACTTGCAGATACTGTGATGGCTTCAAATCTGTCTTACAAAAAAAAAATCTTATATAAAAATTTGTGTTATTACAACTCTAGCAATTTCTGCCCTGTTGGATAATACAAAAATCTCTTGTCTCTACAAATGACATATTAGAAGGTGTGACATTCTTTTGAAGCAAGCTCTGCTGTGGCCACCCTCTTATCTTTGTTTTCCTGGAGGAGTTTTATCAGAGTCTTTGCCATTATTAGGATGAAAAGCTGTGGCTGTGTGTCTCTCTGTCTTCTCAGCAGCCTGTGAATCATGGTCCCTAGTCTGTCTCTTCCCTTCCTACCTTTCCCATTAACTAAACCAAAGGCTTGTTAAACTACACTGCACAGTCTTAGCCCCTCTCTGCTTGTTCCTTTGTCCAGATTTTGTTGTTTATTTTATTGGTTGCTGCTTTTGTTAGCTTCTTACCATATTTGTAAAAGTTATTGATAGGAAAGTCTATTTTTCTCATCCACTCTCAAGTGTGAACAAACCTAGACTGGAGTAGACCTAGAACAGTAATATTGAAAGATCTATTGTATGTTACATCCCAGAGTTTCACCACTAAGGTGTTGAAATTCCTTCCACAATCATACACCTAAAGCAACTGCTTTTTTTTTCTAATAGCAGTGTATTATGTTGTACACCTTCTTATTTATGCCTATGTAGACACCTGTGAGACAGATATTGAAACTGTGGTAGAGATCATTTTATATTGAAGGAAGTCTATGGAATAAAATTACCATTGAATTTGTCATCATGTGTTACTAAAGAGCATTCTTAGTTCTATTTTCTAGATAACTTTGGCTCTTTAGACCATGACATTTGTGCTGACCGGAGTAATTTGGTGTCTGGAGAAGATATCTGCTATTATGAGAGTGTTTGTTGGAAGCTGTTCAATTTCTAAGCTAAACCCTAGTCTCACAAGTAGGTCCTGGCTCCTTTGAGACACTTGATCTGGATCCCGATTAATAAAAGACAGTAAAGGTTTGCAATCTGCCAGGAGTCTGAAGTATCCCAGACCATGTGTTTCTGGAAGACTTCTCCTGTTTCAGTTTGCTGGCCAAGAATTCCTTTTCTATTTGTACTTTCTAGAATTCCTCTTCACCAAAGGCACTGAGAATAAACAATAATTGTATCTTTTTGTTTGAACTTCATAATTTTGAAAGATCAATTTCAACCTACCTTATAGTTCCTGGTATACTGGGCTGTACAATGAAAATGAGGTTTTAGCAAAATGAAATGTACATAGCCTAGCACATAAAAGATGTCCATAGGGCTTAGATAGTTCACTAGAGCATGACAGAATATCTGTGATTTTTATAGGTAATACCTCTTTTAAGCAAGGCCACCATCTTCTGGAATCACAGTTTCTATAAATCAATGTGTTGTAGGTAGCAATGTGTTCTTGATATAACTCTTTTATCTCATAATCTGTAATTTTTTTAGATAATTTTTGTGATTGTTGAAAACATTCTGTGTATGATTATAATTTCCAGATGTGTAGATATCCATGCTCAAAGATTCTGAAATACACTGTCATTAATTTTGTTGTAGTCATTAAAGTCAGATATTAAAGCATGAAAAAATAGTAGCCAACTGGATAAAGTAAATGTAATGTTATAAAATAAGGTCCACAGAGAGAGTCTAATAGAAACATCACACAAATATAATTATTAGAATACTTACTAGAAATACATCCCCCCCTTTTTTTAACAAATCTGTCACTTATTTCTTTCTCTGGAAGAAGATGCACTTTTCAAAGGCATCCTCAAGTTGTTCCTATTAACCAAGGAACAACTTTTGGATGATTGTTCTGCCAGGCCTTGTGCTGAGTGCTAAGGACACGTCATTCCTATTGTGCAGAGTCTTAAGTTATGGTTAGGAAGAAGGACAGGAAACCAAAACATGGGAATGTAAATAGAGGTGGTTACAATGGAAATGATGACAAAAATAATTCTCTAATAATTACAAGATGAAATTGGCTACAGCAAGTAAATACCCAGTGCTGTTAGATAGAGGGCATGAGAGAACAACGGAGGGCCTTGGAGGAAAAGAGAAAGAATGTTCATGGATTTATACCTTGGAAAATTAACACCACCAACTGAGATGGAGAATATTTTCCTTTTACTTTTAATAGAGACATTCATAAAACAGGGTATTGAGCTTCTAGGGGTTTTTCAAAATTTACTGTAAAAAACACTAAAAGAGCAACAATTTGTTCATTTCTTTCAAATAATGTACAGCATGAAGAAACTAGTTCTCTGTACTAAGCAGAAAGGTGGAACTTTATATATTTTTACTGGGAAGAATTCACTGCTAGAATTATTGCACTGGTATTCTTCTAAAACTTTTCTTTAACCTTCTTATACCTTATTTCTGTAGAGGGAAAAATCAAGAATGACTTCCTAGCCTCTTTTTTAAGTCAGTTGATTGGTTACTTGACTTTTAATTATTTGCAGCAGACTTTTCTCTTAGATGTCTTCTAAGGCCGGATTCAATTTCAGTTTGATGTGCTCCAGTAAATGTTTTTTTTGGAGGCAGAACTTGTTTTTCCATCCTTCATTGACATCAGTGGCTCTCAATCTTTAGCATCCTCGACATCACTGGGCAGGCCTATTCATAGACAGATTGCTGCACATCACCTGCATTCTCCAACACAGCAGGTTTGAAATGAGGTCCCAAATGAGGATTTGTATTTCTAACAAGTTCCCAGATGATGCTAATGCTACTGATCTGCAAATGACATTTTGAGCAACAGTGACTTAGGGGATATTGGAAGTTACAGAGTACTTACAACTATCTACCTAATGTTAGGTGTGTTGAATTCTACTATATTAACCTGGTTTTCAGGAGATTTTAATTAATTCCCCTAAATACTATTAATTGTTGTTTAATATATAAGTGCTTCTCAATTTTAGTAGACCTTTATTATTCTCCCTCTTTGGGGTAAAAGGCTTTGCTAAATAATATTTATTAGTTCAAAGTTAAGATCTGGAACATTTGCACTGAAGAACATTTTATTTTAAAGCTCTACTAAAAAGAATATGGGATTTGTAAGCAGGAGGCATCTTGGAGATCATTTAATCCAATCACTTTACTGCATAAAACAGAGTAAGGACAGGGGACTCACTAGTGCCTGGGATTTGATTTGACTAAAGGGACTATAAAACCTTAGCTATCACCCAGCCTTAATAGAGTCATAATGATGATGATGGTGATGATGACCACGACAATAATGTTAGATAATGTTCATTATATTTGTCTCTTTGCCAGTGGCTATGGTAAGAATTTGACTTTTTCTCATTTAATCTGATCTCCTTTTATTTATGGGGAAATGAAATACAAAAGGGCTTGAGTAACAATTTCCAGATCACAAAGCCAAGACGTATCATCACTGGAACTCCAGAGTTCCTGAAGACAGCCACCATGCTGACCTGGCTCTCCTCAATGCACCCATTAGAAGGGAAGTCATTGAAATCATTAGTTAATTATCCTAATCCAGGATATAAATTTGACAGATATAAAAGAGTTTTTAATTCTATATATTTTGTGTCTCTATCCTGAATATTTTATAATTTGGTTGTTTAATAAATACTAATTGTGGCCCCACACACTCCTTGCCATGTAATGCACTAAGGACAAACAGTTGTCAGAAGCTGTGTCATGCTGGAAAAGAGCAAAGCGTGGAGTGATAGAAATGATCATTCTAGCCCTCATCACCTCTTACTAATTGAAGTCTCTGAATCTTTCTTTGTTGTTAATAAAGATCATAGTCTTAATCTTATCTTCTTCTCAAAAGCTTCATATTTTTCAAAAGTGTTTTCACAAGGTAACAAGTAAATACAAACATAAGAGTATTAACAGTCTTACTGTATTATGCCTTTATTTCTGTCTCCCTATTGACAAACTTATTTACTAATAACACAAAGTTGCTGAAAAGACAAAATTAAACATGACAATATACTCTCTAAGAGTACAGGTCTCCTTTGTTCAGTGAAAAATATAATTATTGTAAACAAAAACCCAATTCAGGGAAAGCAATGAAGAATCTGAGCTAGTGTACTTTTTTCCTTTCATTATAGTGTATACAGGAACCTTCTTTTGTGTAGTTTTGGCATATTTCCTAATACAATGTTGTCACTTTAGAAACATTGTATATTAGGAAATCAGAAAAAACAGCATATTAAATAGAAGATTGGCATTATTACGTTAATGAAAATATACATTCAATCAAAAATAGATGCTGCTAAATAGAAGTACAGAGCAGCATTTAACTGATATAGATCTAATCAATATATTCTGCTTATTAGGTATAGACATATATATTTTACACAAATGTAATTTTTTTTAAATAGATTTCATTTACTTTGAGCTTCAAGAATTAGATATTCTGAAAAAGTTCAATCTTAACTCTTTCATCACTCTTTCTTCATTAGACTTTGGTAGAAGTAATTTGCCTTCTACAGTCCCATGAAATTAATATAGTGATTATTAACTCACATGTAAAACAAGTCATCCTATAAGTACTGGTTCTTACAATCCTAGTGTCCTCTACAGAATGAAAACATTTCAACTTTCCTTTAAGGTTAACCTAATTGAGGTTTCTCTTTTTCATTTGTTTTTATTATATTTCTGTCTTAGGTCAAATCTTGAATGTGGACAGTAAATAAGCCTAAATATCAGTGTAGCTGTAAGTCAGGTACTGTCAAAATTCAGACAGGATAAAAGAGTGAGAGAATGAGAGAAAAATGAATTATAGTAAAGCAGTGAAGGGATTCATCTTTACCCCCAAAATGCTTATCCCATTTTGAGACACAGCTAGATACAACACTTTCTTTATAGTCTGATGTAAGTTATCAGTAGAAAAGTTGTTTACAACATTTTCTTAATCTGCTATTAACAATGAAACAATTGAAAATTGTCTCCAAATTTGATCTCTAGAATGTAAATTAGTCAACATAAACAAATGCTTCAAAAGACTAAAAAAATGAATTATGTCTTATTATTCCACAGCAGGGAGTTTAAAAGCTGCTACAATATAGAACATAGATTGTGTGTAGTCAGCTGGCAAATGACAATCATGAGAGATCTGAATAATTCTGTCCCTAATGAAAGAATTTTTTGAAGATGTACTGTGCCACGCTATTAATATGATAAAGTGGTTTAAGCTAACTGATTATTCTGAATCATGAAATAATACACCATTTAGCCTCCTCAGTCACGTTGAACACCAGCAAATTATACATAATCCCTCTTAAACATGTTCTCTTCCTCTTTCTTCTCAGCATAACACACTTACTACGAAAGTTAAAAACCAACGTGTGCAACCCCCAAGAGAGAAGATTTCAGCCCCTTCTGAAAAATCAGATAAACAATAAAACAAAACAAAAACATCTCCCAGCAATAAAACAAATTTCCAGGTGTTTAGCCCTTTCTGAGTTGTGCAGGTCCCTTGGGAAACAGGGAGTGAGAAATAGTGAAGAGAATTTAGAGAGAGGAAGATTTAGACCTGAATCTTCTCATAATTAGGAAAATCATTGAGTCATTTGAACCTTGACCTTCTCATAAATAAGAAGGGAGCTACAGTTCCAATCCACTGTGTGGTTATGAAGACTTAACAGTTAACATATATTGTGTTGACATCGAAATAGCCCAGAAAAAAATGTAAATCCCTCCAACGGGATGCCATTTGAAAGTGATTATCTTTTTACAACCAAAGCACTTTTTATATATTGTATTTAATTTGACTAAAAATGTGTATGTCCATTGAAGAGGCTAAAAATTCTTCAAAGCAAATGCACCATGAAGGGTGCATTCTGGTATGCAAAGCAAGTTGGTATTAAAACAGGAAAGAATAACATTAATCTTTCAAATATGGGCTTTGGTGAAAAGCTTTTGGGGGTTCATTTTTATTGACTCTCTCCAAACCATTAAAAAATGTTGTGATTAAATCTACAAACAATAACATATGTTTCTGTGAGCAGTCTATTAATTGAACTTCTTCATTAATTATGATACTTTGAAAAAATTGGTCATTTAGGTATAATAGTGAGTCATTTAATAATTGTAATTAAATGACTACATACAGTGTTAATATAATTGGGAATTATAAAACTACATGTGATGGATGGAATGACTTGTAACTGTTTTAAACAGGTCTTTATCTTTCAACCTGCTATATTCATTTGTACTCTGATTAAAGAAAAAAATATGAGTAGATTTTTATTGCTTTAATATCAGAAACACAGGCCAAGAGCGATTAAGTTAGCGTAGAATTTTAAATATTCTTTTCAAGAAGCAGATTTTATAAAGAATGTTCTTATTTTCATTATTACAAATTGTGCTTTGTAAGTGCATTTTCTGGACCAATTAATTTCTAGATATGTCAGTGTTCCAAGTCACAGTTGTTTGAATCATTTAATAAAAACAGTTGACAATAGTTCCAAACTGTGAGCTTTGAACATCTGAGACCTGTTACAGAGTATGGCCCACTGAGACAATTCTGAAACCCACCCAGAAAGAGTGAGTAGTTTTGGAGAGTCAAGTAAATTGATGGTTGCAGATTTGTCAATTGGGTGCAAAATCTCTTTAAATAAGGTCGTGATGGTGGCCCCATTCTCAACACTTCTCAAGTGGAACCCAAGTCAACATGTGTGCTTGATCTCTGGAATCTATAAGGGAAAGTCTACAATTTGGTTGAAAGATTTAAGCTTTATCATTAAGCAACACTAGTATTACTATCTACAAATGTGACTTTTTGATCTAATAATATCATGATGAGCAAAATGTAAATTAGAAATAGCTGGGTATTTATTGATGTGGATATGGATATTCTGTGTATTTCTTTACTCTCCAAAATATTAGTGAATCTTCATTTGGTAGTTTATGGACTAATTTTCTCAAAAAAAATACACCATTTCAAAAATTAAATAAACATAGGTAATTTGTACATATACATTACATTTTATTACAGTGTCATAGCTCAAGGGATAATAAAATTATTAACAGTCATTAAACATCACAGTGTATTAAGCATTCTTCTGAGACCACTATGCATGTTACCTCATTTATATCTCATAACCACCTTTGTTATAAGTTCTTTCCTTGTTGTCATTTTAGAAAGAGAAGCTAACTTATCTAAAATCACCATCAGTAGCTAAGTAGAGTTATACATCCCCCAGTATCTGCAAGGGATGTATAACTCTACAGGATCCTGTTACATACCAAAATCTGTGGATGCTTAAGTAATTCCTGTGTAGATAATGGGACAATATTTGCATATAACCTATGCACATCCTCCTATATGCATTGAGTCATCTCTGGAGTACTTAAAATATATGCCACAGTTTCCGTCAGAAATGTTTCCCAATGGCCACATATATGTCAAAGGCTTGGTTTGACATATGTGTGGCCATTTAACCTGCAGCATTACTAGAGGTAGTAGAATCTCTAGAAGGTGGGTCCAAGCAGTAGGTCTTCCAATCATGAGGGGGGGGGAGCTGTTCTTCTTCCTCCTTTCTGTTCCCTGTCATGAGATGAACAACTAGCTCCAACATGCACATCCAACATGATGTGCTGCCTTACCACAGGCCCCAAACAAGCAGGCTGAAGAATTGTGGAGCAAATGCTCCAAAACAGAACCAAAATTTTTCTCTGTATAAGTTGATTTTCTTTTTTTTTAAAAAAAAAAAAGAGAGAGAAAGAATTTTTTAATATTTATTTTTTAGTTTTCAGTGGACACAACATCTTTATTTTTTATTTGGTGCTGAGGATCCAATCCAGCGCCCTGAGCATGCCAGGCGAGCACGTTTCCACTTGAGCCACATCCCCAGCCCATATATAAGTTGATTTTCTTAGGTATTTGTTTCACTGATAACTATTAAGTAAGTAGTGGGCATATTGTATTGTTTGGAAAATAGCAAGAAAAAAAAGTTGTACACATTCAGTACAGAGGCAATTTGTTTTCAAATGTGTTCAGCCTATGGTGGTTGGATCACTGGATACTGAGGGACGACTAAAAGTGCCATTCTGCCCTCCAGCTCCAGTGTAGACACCACCGAGTTGCAAAGTTCATTCTTCCCCACTCTCAAAGCAGCCGTATAGTCTTCATTGAACTTGTCCAAGCAGTCATTACTAGCTAATGGGCTTAGATAACTTAGAAAAAAATCCATAGGAACTGTCTGGTGTGTATTTTCACATTTACTTAACTGATTTCTTTCTCTTATATTGAACTGATATAAATAAGGAAATTTAGGCTTCCATTGATGGGATCACTTGCCCAAGTGAGATTTAAGAATTCCACTGTTTTCTTTGCTTTTACTCTCCCTTTGCCAGATTGCCTGGTTACTTTATCCAGCAATCTCAGCCCTTCAGAACTTGCCCTGGTCTAGGAATAAAGTTTTGTTCTTGAGCAGCATAGATCTGTCCATGCCCTTGACTGCAGAAGTGTTCTAAAATTCCTTCAGCCAGAACCTCCTGACCAACCTTAAGTGCATTCAATTATTGGTTTAATAAAACTGGATATCCATTTTCCTCCATTCTCCCTAGATTGTTGTAGGAAGAGATTGGCAGTAATAAGGGAGACACTGCTGGCATATTGAGAAATTGCTGGGAAGAGGGAGGTGAGAACAGCACATTAACAAGAGTGTGGGAGATTAATGTCAAGCAATGCACATGTCAGCGTGCTCCAGTGGCAGGGCTGACTCGGCACAGCCAGGAACTCTGGCAGGAGCTCATTTCTGAACTGAAACCTCATGGCTGACAATGCAGAGACAGATCCTGCTGGCCATGCTGCAGGAAGATATTTGCAGACAACACAAAACTTTTTCTACATTTACATATGAGATACATTATGAAACATTATGTTCGATGGTCCTCTTCTTTGTTATCATCATATTCTGTGCAACTTTTCATGCCTCATGTTATCACTTTCTATGCTTTGCTGCTCTGTGTATCTATACTGGCATGGACTCGATTTATACTAAAACATTAGTAACATGTTTTCTCTTTCTACCGCCCTTAAAATAAACTTCAATAATGGATTTTCTTCCTCCAATAAAATTTATTTGTTGGACTGGTCCTTCCAAGCCTACCTACTCTTTGGTAATAGACATACTTGTCTCAATTCAAAGTTTCCTCTTTTCTCTCTCTCTCTCTCTCTCTCTCTCTCTCTCTCTCTCTCTCTCTCTCTCTCTCTCTCTGTGTGTGTGTGTGTGTGTGTGTGTGTTTGTGTGTGTGTGTGTGTGTGTGTGTGGTTTACAAAGTGGTAAGGATGGACTAAGGGGATGGGCAAAGGAGCATAGTGAGTCGGACACGGAGCTCCACCTGCTGTTGGAGCCTTCAGAAGGCAGTTTTCTGTCAAAGCCCTTGTGGCCCATGGGAAGTGATGGAGCAGGCAGTGATTTCTCACCTCCCTGGGAGAACGGAAGTGACTCCTAATCCAACTTCATTTGTCAACCAAGAAATCCTCCTCACATCAGGCACTCACTCCTCTCTCCTTTGGAAGATATCCCTGGCATGGATGAGAGACCTTTAAACGAGAAATCCAAAAGTTGTGAACTCAGGAATCTCTCCTCCACTACACTGGGTACCTGTAAAAGTTGCAGCTTTAACATTCTGTTACCTATATATCAAGCAGCTTTTCCCTCTTCCTTAAATGTTGATTTTCTTTTCTTCTACTTATACAGGATGGAATTCTGGTATGTAGCATGGGTTTAATAAACATTGACTAAATTTAATAAAACAGACTAGAGATGAGACCACACTAGTACTAGCTGATGTCTAGTATTAAAATTTTTACATCTCACATAGTAAAAGGAATTTTTCCAGTCAACACTTACTCTTTCCTGGTTTGGGTGAGTGTTAGGGTTTGGATCCTATGTGTCTTCTTAAGGCTGATAGGTTAAAAGCTTGGTCCTAAGATGAGGGCACTATTGGGACTGGTAGCTTCTTTAAGAGGTGGGGCCTGATTGAAGGAAGTTAGTCAATAAGGATATACTCTTAAAGGAATTTAGGATCCTTGTTTCTCTCTCTCTCTCTCTCTCTCCCTCTCCCCCCTCCCTCTGTGTTTCTTTGCTTCCTGGCTGCCATGAGATGAGCATCTTTGGTCCACCTTGTGCCCCCACTGGATGTGCTGTGTCAGCACAGGTCCAAAGTGATAAGGTTAAAGCTAAAATCTTAAAACCATCAGCCAAAGTAAGACTTTCCTCTTTTTAAGTTGATTTTCTCAAGTATTCTGTGTGTCACAGTTACAGGAGGCAAGACAGGGAAGGTCTGAGATCCCCAAGACAGTGAGCAACGTTTCAATCAGGGAGTTACATATTTCTTCATTCTTTTATCTCTAAAATTATTTTGGCTGCCCACCATGACTATATGAGCCAGTCTTCAATCACTGTGACAAAATGCCTGTGATAAAAAATTATGAGGAAGAAAAGTTTATATTGTCTCACAGTTTCAGAAGTTTTGGGCAATGTTCAGTGGACTCCAATGCTTTAGGGACTGTGGCTAGATGGCACATCTTGGTAAAAGCATGTGGCAGAGGAAACTGCTCATTTAATGGCAGCCAGGAGGCAAGACAGGGAAGGTCTGAGATCCCAATGTCCCGTTCAAGGGCACTTCCCCCCAAGACATTGCTTCCACTAGGCCTCACCTGCTAAAGGTTCTAGCATGGCCCAGTAGCACCACAAGCTGGCAACCAAGTCTTTGCACATGGGTCCTTTTTGCACATAAGTAATTCTTACCTCAATAAATGTAATCCAGCAATCAATTGCGACTTCAAGTTAAATTGTATTTTAAGTGCATCTTCATTCTGTTTTCTATACGATATTGATTTTCTAATTGTATTTATGTTTTGTGAGAGTAGGGGATAGTATCTAATGCTTAAGAAATAGCCACAGTAAATTATGCATGACACAGAGACTAAGAATTCGATATAAGTAATGCAATATAGAGATAAGCACCATTGTGTTTCTATGACAGTGGTAAAAATGTATTTAAAAAAACCATTCAGTGATTTGGGGATATTGGCATATCTTATGAATTTTCCAGCATATAAAGACATAATATACAATACATCCTGGATGGAAACACTGAAGTATTTTGGCTATGCACACATATAGCTATTAGGTCTGTCTATCAATGAAATGCTGAAATGTTAAATATTTGTATTTAGTGAGTTAAACTTATATTTATGTTACTAATTTATGATTTTATTACATTATCCTAGAGGATCAGGGCCCATTAATTGTTTGCCATCTAAGGTGCTTTTGATTCTCTTGTCCTGGTTTTAAATGATCAAGCTTAAGGAAGTTTGCATCACATTTGTGCATCATATATTTATTCCATTTGATGCTTTCTAGACTAAATTTAATCCTGACTTGAGGTTATGATTAAATCGTGTGTCCTGGAAGCACCTGTTGGGATGCAGTTTTCCTTTTAATGCACATGTTCTTCTTAATCCCATGACAGGCTACCTGATTCTCTCAACCAATAAGCAGAGTCTATATTGAAATTTTGAAACTTGAGGGAACTAAAGGCCATTCTGATCTCACCCTCATGCACATAGAGACTCCTGGAGCCACCACCCTTCATAGACAGAAAGTGAAACCAAGGGAAGTTAAGGAAATTTACCTTAACCAGCCATGTTGGTTCTTAAGCAAAGTCTAAAATTCAGTTTTTGTCTACAAATAGAAACGTTTATCACATTTATACGTTAAATGTCAGCCTGAACTCTTTTGTGGAACAAGGAAAAAAATGTAAATATAAATACCATCTTAAGGTTTGGCTTCTTATTCTAAAGAATGCTTAATGGTGGAAAAGGAAAGAAAAGGAACATCAATGTGAAGAAAAGTGATGAGAGATGACCTCATAGAAAATAATCAGGTCCCTTAAGGATATTTTACAGGGTATATTTTCAGAAGAGGCAGAGCATTGAAATCCAGCATTCTCAGGATGAATGCACAGTCTCTGTGCACCTGTGTCACTCTTTTACTAGCACAGGTAAAAAGATCAAGTTTGTTTTGATCATACTTAGGAAAAATACTGCCACCTGGTGAATATTGGAGGCCTTTAAAAATACACGTGTTAGTTTTGAACATCAGTCAAGAACTTAAAAGTCATGTACTTTAAATTCTTTCCTTTATTGTTTGGTAGATTACAATGTTTTTCACTGTGCAACTGTTATGGGGGGCCACTTCAGAAAACACTCTAAATCTGAATTCAAATCAATGAGAGCTTTATTTACCTGGCCAGGGACTGTCACCCACTTGTAGAGACTGAAGCTCTCTGGGAGAACAGCAATTTCCTGGCCTTGATCCTGGGAACTTAAAGACAGAAACCACAACTCAGGGGTTTTCCTTAGCATTGTGCAAGCAAGCCAATCATAGAAGCTAAGACAGCAATTAGCACAGCAACTCACAATCACATCTTGGGTTTGAGCAGGTGTTAGACAATCGTATCCTGAGTTCAAGCAGGTGGTTAGCAGGACAAGAATCTACTTCAAAGTCTTAGGTCACCAAGACCCCCATATCCTGGATTAAGTACATTTTGTGGAGTACAAAGTACAGAAAACAATATATTATAAGAAAACAGGTTTTATTTCAGTTTCTCAGAAACAACTCTTGTAGCAGTTTTTTTTTGTTTGTTTTGTTTTGTTTTTAAATAGAAGGTAGCAAAATGGACTCTTAGGCCTGTCTATGACAGTTCTTGATTTATAATTGTCTTATCTCACTTATCAAAATCTTATATCTATAACCAAATTTTTTACTCTCTATAACCTATAACTTACATTTTTATTGATTATATTTATCAGTTCACACCACAACACAGGAGTAGTAGAGGTTTTGTTTAAAACACAAACTATCACAAGTTTCTATAAAATTTGTCCATTTTTACCTGTTTTATTATCTGGTACAAATGCATGATTTATAAGTCATCTAACTCATATTATAGATTACCCATCAAAAGTAGACAAAAGTTTCTAAATCATCATGATGATCTACATATTTCAAATCTAATCATCTAATAACATCACTAACAATGATCACTAACAATGATTAATATAATGCTAATATATTCCATTCATTACAAATCTAATTGAAAAAGCAAAAATCATCAGTAGGCCATTTTTCAACAAATATTGTGTTCTAGTAGGAGTCTGTTTTGATTTTCACTAGGATTTTCCCCTTGTGTGTGTTTTATATGGGTACATTATTTTCCAAATTAAAATATATGTTAAGATGTGTCTTATCTTGTTGCTCCAAGCACTTGTAAATTGCAAAGTCTTTCTTTCTTGAATCTAGTGATTTTAGTTCACTTCTAAATGAACTCAGAAGAGTTGAGTTCTATGTGCATTTTTCAACATCAATTGAAAATCCCCACATTTTCTTAGAGAATGAAGGAAAGCCATGTTCCCATCTGGAGGAGTAATGGCTCTGTTCCCCATCACTTGTCTCTTGCTGAGAAATCCCTACAGCATGATGCCATGGGTCATCATGGGTCTTACCATGAGTCTTTTTTCATTAGCTTCACACTGGTGGTTCCTAGAATTTTTCCAAGCATGAGTTCAACTGTTTCTGTGTAATCTCAGAGACTAACTTTTGAAAACCAACTTATTTGGGTAGCATTCTTTAGCTTCCCATCTATATTTTTATTTTTATAGCGATCTTAATTTTGCATTTATACATTTAATGTTGAAGACCGGATTTTTATAGTCTCACTTTTCCTAGGGTGCTCGCTAATCAATACATCATGTGATGTTGATAGATCATATTGCTATTCTCGTTTACTTTGTTAATTTTTCTTAAAGGGTGATTTTTCCCGTTTGTTTCCTCTTGTGATTAGCAATATATAAACATAAAAGAATTCAGCTTATAACTGATGATGTTGCATTAGGGCCTTTTATGATAAAACCATATTTTAGTTCCATTGCGATGTTTTATAGGTTTTAGTCAATCTGATGTTTTTAGTCCATCTGATGATATATATAGGTTCAGTTTCTTCACAGACTTGTGAACACTGCCTATTCATTAGGCATCAGTTATATTCTTAGTTTTTATCTTTCTGTTCTATTCCACCATCTACATAATTCTAGGATAATTCTATGTACATCCTAGATATTAAGTAGCAGTTTCTTTGATGCATAAGCAGATGGGTGAATATTGCAGATTAAAAAACCTCATCATCTTTCATGAAAATAAAGTCAGGCAAAGAACAATCTGGCAAGATAAAGTCAAACATCAAAGTTCTTATGAGTTTTAGTAAAGGCAACAATTCTGACTTAGATCATTTTCAGAATGAAAACAAGATTCATATCTTTGTTAAGATATTCCCTGGGAATACATTTCCTTTACAATGTGATGGCCTCTATTTCACCACAACAGTAGGGTTCCAAGTGGAGGCTTCTTCCTCACTCAGCAAAGTCAAAACCCCCTTATGGAGAATGCAGCTTTCTTCCCAGAGACTCCCAATCCCTATAAAGCCTGTATTTGTTAATACACACACACACACACACACACACACACACAGCACACCCCCACAAAACATACTCACAATTTTCTATTTAAAAATACAGATATATGTATGCTGAATGAACATCTTTTGACGTAGATTTTAGAGTACATTTTTTAAAAATTTTTGTTGTTTTAAAAGTCTTTTGGCAGCATGATATATGACTTTTGTAATAGGAAAAGTTACTCTATAAGGAAGCACAACAAAAGTCAATGGATGAGAAGGATATCAGAAAATATATGGGTAGGGCAGGCATAAACATAAAGTTTAAGTGTTGTTTCTCTGAAAATCTTTATATTATTAGCCAATGGAAGGGACATGGAATTTAGAAATCTTATATCCACACACCAGTTCAGTTCTTTTAGCACTCATAAATTCAGTCTAAAATTTTACTTAATTTTCTTAAATTTAATTTTTCACTCTTTTTATTAGTGCATTATAGTTATACATAATATTGAGGTTCATCTTGACATGATCATACATGCATGAAATATGATTTGCTATACTTCGGTCCCTAATACTTCCCCTTTCTGTCCCCTAACCCATTTCCCTTCCTATACTCTACTGATCTTCCTTCTATTTATTTATGGTTTGTTTTATATTAGTGCTTTATATATACATAGATATACATAAAGGTGAAATTCACTGTGGTATATTCATATATGAACAGAGCAAAGTTTGATCAATTTCATTCCACTGTTCCTCTCTCTTCTAGTCCCTCCTCCCTTCCCTTGGTCCCATCCACTGGTCTCCCTTCCATTTTCTTGGGATCTCCCCTTTTTCCCCTTTATTTTGGTCCACTGTTCCATATGAAAGAAAATGGTTAACCCTTAACTTTCTCAGTTTGGCTTTTTTGACTTAGAATGATGTTCTCTATTCTTAAAAGAAAAAGACACACAAATGCAATAATTTCTATATCTTCATTTTTATTATTCTGAAAGCAAAACTTTATTACTCCTTACATATGTAGATCACTGTAGCACAGCTGAGTATTTTCATCACATGAAAGTTTCATGAGCCTGTGAATAGATAGGTCTGCTGCTATCTTTAAAAAGTTGGTGAACAATGTACTTTGAGGCCAGGAAGCTAGTTAGTGGATGTCCAAGATCACCAGAATTCTCAAGTTTTTTTTTTCTCCCCAATGCCTTATAAAGTAACCAATCCAACCAAACATCCAATGTTAGCCCATTTGTGCTGGCTAGGCATTCAGACTTCCTACTCTGCATATGTGTGTCTGCCAACTTTGCTACTTCTCACTCAAGAACTATTCTGTTTAGATCCTAGACCTGCACATATTGATAGGGCACAAAATCCACATAATGTTGCTGCATCTCTCACTGCTAAAAAGGGTCCATTAAAGTTTCTCATTGTCTCCTCTGATTAACAGATGCTACAATGGACTTGTTCTGAGAGAATTTTTCACAAACAGCACCAACTTCTTTTGAGAAATTTAAGAATTAGAAAAAGCATGCAATAGCACATTGCCGTACTAGATCAGTGAGGCCTCATTTCTATATATACTTCTACATTTGGAGTGTTCTTTAATCAGGATGAGTTATAAGGGTTCACATCATTAGTCCCTAACTTCCTTTCACCCATACACCAGCCAAATTAAAGGGTAATCCATTGCTGTGTTTTCCACAGTCACAAGTCTCTAGCCATTTGAAAATTACAGGGAAGCTGATAATATTCATTTAAGTTTAACATATGTAGATTTACTAATATAAATCTACACTACTTTCATACCCAGCACACTTTAGGCAAACATAATGAAGAAAAATATGAAGTGGAAAAAAGCAAAGATTTATCTGGGTTTCATTTTCTGACCTCTGAAAGATGTTTTTATTTAAAAGTGAACTATCTCTCTCTGTAACAATTCAAAGTATGTGTTCCTTTGTATATTTAAAATAAATCATAAAGTGAAAATATCCAGAATAAAAGTAATTTACCAAACATGTTACAAAATTAATCAAGTCTATTTTGCACTGAATAATAAATCAGCATGATTAAATAAGGAAAGTATTTAATCTTCTATATTTAATACTCCATCAATATAGAGAAAAGAGTACCTTTACTTCTGTTTAAACTAAATTCATATTTATAGTCACCCTTTCATATGGAGAAAATATCATATACTCTAAAAATATAGGTTGTGATTGAGTAAATTATCATATAATTAGAATATTCTGCAGTCCTCACAGTGATGTTTAAAAACTTTAAATCTATTAGGGGATAAAAGCATATTCCACATGGATTAAAGAGATAATTTTGTAATCAATTTAAAATATAACATGAACACTAAATCTCTTTCAAGAGCTAGGGATTTGCACAGGGACAGGATTTTTAAAGCTCAGAGTAAGCAGTTCTCTATCCTATATGAAAACCTCTGGCCAAGATTTTAAGGCTGGTATTTGTTCTCACAGGCCACTGCCCTATTTTAATGAATCAGTGTCTGGGCTACCCTGAGCATTGATGAGAGAGGAGGAAAGAAAGACCTATAGATTTGAGTATCAAGGAAAGTGAAATGCTATTTATAATAAAAATACAGAAATTAAGACATGGAAAATATTTAATTGAATATAGTTAAAAAATTATTAAATATAAGATATTTAAAAATAAGCTCTAATATTTAGGTGGCATACTATTCTAATCTTTCATTAATATTTTTATGAACTAGTACAACCTTACCATGGACAACAGAAAGGAAGAAAACATGAGAAAGGAAAATTATGCTTATCTCAACCAAAAATATAAATTCAAAAATCATAAGCAAAATAGCAGTAAAAACTATTGTAATTCACTATCTTTATAAGGAGAAAGAAATGCATCATTATCACTAGATGCAAAAAGTAAACAAAAAATGATAGAATTTATATCCAGGAAAAAACAGCCTCATCATCAAACCATAGCAAAACAAAATGGAATAAATACTTTCTTTAACTTGATTAAGAGAATTTCCAAAGAATCCTAGAGCTTATATCATTCTGAATAGTAAAATCTTATAAATATTCAGGCTAATGTTAGAAACAAAGTATTCTTCTATGCAATACTTTATTTTGGTTTGAGCATCTAAAAAGTAAAAATTAAAAAAAAAACAGAAGTCAGAAAGATATAAAAATCCTATTAAGATAGATTGTCTAAACCAGAAGCAGAGGTGCACAACTACAATCCCAGCAGCTGGGGATGCTGAGGCAGGAGGATTGCAAGTTCAAAGGATTGCTAGCCTTAATAATTTAGGAAGGCCCTAAGAAACTTAGTGAGACCCTGTCTCAAAAAAAAATGTGGCTCAGTGGTTATGCACCCTTGGGTTTAATCCTCCCCATCCCTCATCCCCAAATATTATATATATATATATATATAATGAAAACAAAATAAAATATATTCTACTGGTAAATTATTTAAATTAGTAAGAAATTGTATGAATATCATGGAACAGAAAACAAAAAATACATTTCAGACTCTAGACAATTTTGGGCTATTTTATACCAATAATATCAGCAAATTTTAATATAGCATCATATGTGAATACATTATGTCACAAATATATATATATATATATATAATATATTTTGAAAAGGATAGCATTTTTTACAATGATGGTGATGAAGATACAAATTGTCTAAGACATAAATAGCACAGTACTGTGAAAGAGTTTCAAAAGGAAAACTATAAAATTCTATACAAAATCCCTTCATTTCTAAGTGAAATCTGAATCTCCCTTAAGGACATCCATCACAGCACTGGCCCTTTTCCTGATTGGTTCTTCCATCTCCTTGTTTTTTTTTTTCTTTCTTTTTAATCTCCAGCATAATTACAGTATTCTACATATTTTCATTGCTTCAAGATTTAGCCTCAGATTAATGGTTTTACTCCTCATCAATAGCCTTATCCAAATTTTCTGGTTATATATACATGGATAATCCCAGAATATCTCTGACTTCTCTTACATGCAAATACTACTTCTAATTCCACCTTACTTCAGCCTCTCCTATATCCACCTTCCAAACTGGCATTATTAACTATATTATCTCTTTTTCCCTGCTCCCTATGTCTAGTACCTATATTCCAAACTGTCACCCCTTGTGATACCTTTATTCAAATCCAAGAGTTCATCATTGCCACCTCTTACCTGCACACATTTTTTTCTCACTCCTTGCTATAGATTGGATCAGGAATGTCCCCCCAAAGTCTTATGTGTTGAAGCCTTGTTCACTAGTCCCAGGTGCTCCTGGGAGGTGTGGGACATTTAAGAGGTGGGGTCTAGTGGGAGATCCTAAGTCACTGGTGAAACTCTTGTATCTTCTTTCTTTTACTTCCTGGCCATGAGGGTCTCCATCACCATATGCTGTCACCATGATATGGCACTGCAGGCTCAAGCAAGGAGGTCAATTGGTCATGGCTAAAGTCCCCCAAACTGTGAGCCAAAATAAACCTTTCCTCTTTTTAAGTTGATTATTTCTGGTATTTGTTATGGGAAGCTAGTAAACTCCTTCTGTAATATTACCTGGTGAAATTCCATTTCTAGTTTAATTCAATCTCTTCCTACTGTGTCCAGCTTTGGCTGCCCAGGTAGCCAAAGCAAGCAGAAGGAAAGCATATAGTCATCTGAACTAGTTTCACTCTAAAAAGCATGATCACTAACTTCAAGTGGGCCGGATATAGTACCCACAAATCCCACTGCATTTCCTAGGAATGTATAATACTACCACTTACCTGCAGGATTTTTCTTTTTTTTTGTCTGTCTTTTCTCAAACACCAAACAAGTCCACAACTTTTCTCCCCTCCTCTTTCTCATGCAGTGTTCCTTGTCTTCTCTTCTACTAAGAAAACAGAGTCAGGAGAGAACATCCACACGCTTCCACCACCGTAGCCACAGCCTACCTAACTATGTGTCTCAGTAACCCGAGATTTCTCACTCTCCAGACTTTTCTCCACTTCAGTGTCTATTTTCTCAATACCCTTTGCAGGTCCTTCCTCGTCTTCTCAAACTCTAAATTTTGAAATGTCAGGGAGTTCAAATTTCTAACTACTATTTTCTATCTATACTCACTTCTCACTTGCTAACTGACATTCAGGCTTATGGCTTTAAATACTATTTGTATGCTGATGACTGTCAAATATAGAGCTCCAGATTTCTAATTTGGTGTCAAATTTAACATACAAAAACCAAATCCCCATCTTTATTGGGTCACACAATCTCTTTTCTGAAAGTGTTCTCAGGAAGTTTCCACTCCATCTGTCCAGTCCAGAATGTTATATTATTCTTGATTTTCTTTGTGATGTTACATTTCACATACCATATTCAAT
This sequence comes from Ictidomys tridecemlineatus, assembly GCF_052094955.1. Taxonomy (NCBI): domain Eukaryota; kingdom Metazoa; phylum Chordata; class Mammalia; order Rodentia; family Sciuridae; genus Ictidomys; species Ictidomys tridecemlineatus. Next base: position 168,182,122 of record NC_135482.1, read on the forward strand.
CCATTAGCCAATTCTTTTGACTTTCCCTTCATGATATATCCAGTATTGGACCCTTTATCCTATTCTCCACTGCAGTTTCTCTCAATCACCTGGAACTTTTGCATTGATTATGGCAATACTCCTCATCAGTTTGTCCTGCTTCCCACACCTGTTTCCTTTAGTCTATTCTTGATATAATAGTGTAATTCATCTGCTGACAATGTTCCTCTGCCTTTATATCCCACAAGGAGTAAGAGCCACAGTCCTCATAATGGATGGAATTGCATCTGCTGCCCTCACCTGCTACTTTTTTTTAAAATTTTTAATCTCATCTTCTACCATTCACACATTGTGTTCCTATCACATTGGCCAAAACCATAGGCATGCTCATCCTTCAGGATCAATGCACCTGCTATACCTACTTGAGGAAATTCTTAGCCCTTAGATATTAGCTTAGCTTAATTCCTCACATTCTTCAACTTTCTATTTAAATTTCTGTATATTGGTAAGACATCCTGTCAAACTGAGGATTGCAAAACATCCTGTCAAGCAATCTTTCCCTTATCTCTGCTACTCTGTTTATTCTGACTTCTCTGTAATTTCCTTTATGACCTTGAGTGTTTGACATTCACTCAGTCATTCATTTATTCATTCATTGTTCCCTCATTTCATGTTTTTTTTTCTCTTTCTTCTCCTTCTAGAATTTAAGTGGAATGAAGGCAAGGCTTTTGTTCATTGTGTACATTGCTGTATTCCCAAAATTTTAAAGAATGACTGGCATACAATAGGTTCTGCAAAATTGTTAGATGACAGCAAGAATAAAAATTAGCACAGAATATAATGAGCACAAAGAGAACACCTAGTATTGTGCAGAGAATAGAGACTTGAAGAATGAAGATTCTGGGCTAAAATTTAATCCCTGGAAAGGTACAGTATTAAAGGATGAATAAGAGAAGGGACCCCAGTATGACTAAGACATACCTACTAGAGGAAATGATAGTCATGGTTGTGGTGATGGTTATAATAATCATAGTAGATTACGTCTTGCCAACTATTGTGTACAACAGGTTTATCTCCAAATGTACTTTTAGTGCATAGAAGAATCCTCAGAAATAAAGATTTATAGTTGTCTCCATTTTATTTATTTATTTATTTATTTATTTTTTATTTTTTTATTGGTTGTTCAAAACATTACAAAGCTCTTGACATATCATATTTCATACATTAGATTCAAGTGGGTTATGAACTCCCATTTTTACCCCAAATACCGATTGCAGAACCACATTGGTTACACATCCACATTTTTACATAATGCCATACTAGTGACTGTTGTATTCTGCTACCTTTCCTATCCTCTACTATCCCCCCTTCCCTCCCCTCCCATCTTCTCTCTCTACCCCATCTACTGTAATTCATTTCTCTCCTTGTTTATTTTCCCAATCCCTTCACAACCTCTTATATGTAATTTTGTATAACAATGAGGGTCTCCTTCCATTTCCATGCAATTTCCCTTTTCTCTTTCCATTTTATAGGTGAGAAAACTGAAGCTTAGTTTGTTGGCAGAGAGAACCTAGAAAACATTCCCAAAGCTACAAATAATTAGTGGGATAAGTAATGTTTGCACCTACACACTACCATCCAAATAAAATACCAGTTAGTTTCAAAAATAAGACCGTAATAAACATATTCAAATGAAATGAGAACTAAATCACTGGCCATAAAACTGGACAATTCGAATTTATTTGAAATTGCATTTTAACTTGATCTATTAGCCATATTTTAAACAAACATTTCACTTGGGTGTCACACACACACACATACACATAGACACACACATACAGACACACACATACATATATATGTTTTCAAAATTAATTGTTTGTGAACCAGACAATCTGATTTTGCAGGTAACAATCCTCCTATTACTTTAGCAGTCAACCTAGTTGAAGTCAGCAGGGATTTAAAGATGCTGCATTTGGTGTCTCCTTAGGAGATGAAATTTATTTCTGCAGCTCTTTAATACAAGGTGCAACTAATATTTAATAGTTATTATTCAGGATGTATCTATAGCTGTTCACAATAAAGAGGTTCATGGCATTTCAGAAGATACACAGCTTATATTTTCAGTAACAAAAAGCACACATTCCAAATCTTGACATCTACTCTTGCGAAACTGGCCTGTCAGGAAATTATTGTTCTACCTTTCAGATGAATCAAACACTATAATTGGGACTGTGTTTATGTGAGGAGAAACAAATGAATCTGGCAAAACTGAACAAGACAGTTTTCTGCTCTTTCTCCAAACAATCCTAGGATTGTCACGTAACACTAGCATCTCCCCGTTATTAAGTGATTTATAGAGAGTACAACATGCTTTCACATTTAATCTTTACCACAACCCCGTGGGAATTAACTTGGAGAAGTCTTTGATATGTGCTTTACCAATTCTTGCTCCATAATGAAAAAAGTCTATATTTGAAAACAGGAAAATGGAAATGCAGAGACATTAATTGGCTTTGTCATTTTCACAGAGCTAACTACCGTGGGGGCGGGCTGTACTGCAGAGCCTCTTACTCTTGTTACCTGAGCTGTTCTCAGATTGTCACAGCTGCTTTGCCTTAAGACAGATAGTCTTTTGAAGAATGTAGACTCTGGAGTTAGGCTGCATAGGTTTCTGTGTACCACAGACGAGTATTTAGCTTCTCTAAGATGTGTCATTCTCACTCATATGAAGAATATAATTCTTACCTCTAAAAATCATTTTGAGGATTGACTAAACTGAGGCACCAGGTCCTAGTACAGGGAAAACCACATGATGTGTTTACATGTCAGCTGTTGATTCCATTGTCATCATCAATCTCCCGGCCTGTTTGCATGTATAGCATCAATGAAGTTAAAATAGTTTCTTCTCTATCCTCCTTCATTTGATTCAAGTATGCATTGTATTTCTGAACTAAGTCTGCCTCCTATGTTGTTCTGGAGTTATGTTTATTGCATGCTTCATGTACTTTTTCAAATCAATAAATGTATTGCTAGACTGGGATTTTTAATCCAAAGTAGACTTTCAATAGACTTACAGTAAAAAGATATAGCCAGTGCAATTTAAAATGAATATAAACTTCACAAAAATGGAAATAGGCCATCATTGTTGTCATTAGTACTGATACTAGATGCATTACTACCCAAAGTTGGGGTAAAATTAAAAGTATTTTATAACAAAAGCCCTTAATGGAGAGACAGGAATCAAGAATTGTGCAGTATGTTCTTGCTGTCCTTATTATTCTCACAAATTTATTTTCTGAAAATAGGTATGCTCTCTTCTGTGGAACTTTTTTTCCCCACTACCTCCATGAAGGACAAACAGGCAGCTTAACGGTTCAATTCTGCCAAAAGGCATCATAGGAATTGTAATATCTGAATAGTATCATTGGGTAAGTGGGAAGGAAAAGGCACAATGCAACAAGAGAATTGTGAGTGGTGAGTTTGATGCTGAAATGATTAGGCTTTAGGAGGTACACTGGGATTTGGTGCCAAGTACATTTGAATATACAGGTTCAACCTTCATACAGAGGTATTTGTTCACCAAAAAAAAAAAAAAAAAAAAAGTGGTTAAGGTCTAATGAGAGAATACCAGGACAGAGTCTGATGTTAAATAGATTATCAACCAGTGTTTAATGAACCTAAAAACAGAAGCCTTTATGTAAATAATTATGCTACGACTCTCCAGCATGACAAAATGAGACCTGAGAGCATCCCTCCATAATGATACACACAACATTCTTTCTACTTCAAATATTTTATGCAAACATAATAGTTTATAGAGGGATATGTTCAACTGTTTCACTTTTTAAAAACAAGTAGGTAATGTCCAGTTTCTATCATTACAAACAATGGTGGTATATACAATTCTCTTTTAATATCCATTGTTCCATGATGCACATGTATACCAAAATCCATACATGCTGGAGTCCCTTATGTAAAGGGTATAGCATTTGAAGATTAACTACACATGTCCTTCCATTTAATTTATCTTTAGATTACTTATAATACCTAATGCAACATAAATGTTATGCAAATAATCACACTGAATTCTTTAGTGAATAATATAAGAAAAAGAGACCTGAACATATTCAACAGAGGCATTTTTCAAAAATATATTTTTAGTTGTAGATGGACCTTTATTTTACTTATATATATGTGGTGATGAGAACTGAACCCAGTGCCTCACACATGCTAGGCAAGCGCTCTACCACTGACCTACAACCCCAGCCCCACTGAGATATTTTTTTTCCAAATGGTTTCTATATGTGGTTGATTGAATCTGTGGAAGTAGAATTTGGGGATGAGGGCCAGCTGTGTAAGAAACTATTCTCTCTGTGTCTTATGTAGAAAGTGTTCCCAGAAGTGAGAATGTGGATCTCAGGATTCCTATAAGTACCAGATACTCTCCACAAGGCTGTAACAGTCTACATTTCTCTAACTTTTAGTGAAAGAAAGTACCTATCTTCATAGCTCTTCAAATTTGGCAATTTGATGGCAAACAATTGAATTTTTGTGCTTTAATTTTCCTTTTCTTCACTGCGAATGAAAAAAAAATCATGGTTTTGTGCTTCTGACCCTTGGCTATTCTTTGGTGAAATAGCTGTTTATAATTGTCCAGTTATCCATTGGGTTGCTTCTAGTTTTCTATTAGATTGATAGGTTCTCTTTGTGCAGTAGAATTATTGAGTATATTTCACAGGTTGCAAATATTTTACTTTCTTTGTTAGTTTATGTGGTATCTTTGACCATTTTTCTCAAAAATGGAATGACAATACAGAGTTTTCCATTCTGTTTCAAAACTAGCTTTAAGAGTTTCCCCCAACCCCGGCCTATACAACTAATCTTTTCTAAAATGGTATTGCTTTTTTGTTTTTTAACATTTAAATAATTACTCTATCTCAAATGTACTATCATGAAGTGAGAGAGACCTAATTTTGTTTGTGTGGAAAATTGTCTCAGTGCCATTTAACAAATTAGCTACATTTACAATTGAATAGCTATTCCACTTTTTCACAGATAATTAAAAGAAGAATTATTATTCTGATCAAAATTCTATTCAGGGGATTCATATTTCTTGCTGTTTTTGGATCTTACACTTTTCATAATTTTTAACCAATTTTGGATATAGTGTTCCATATTAATATATAAATTAACTACCTTCTCAATAAAAATGAATAAAATATTTCAATTAAATGATATTAAATTAACATATCTTTTAAGAAAATTGACATAATTATGATATTTAATCTTCCTTTCCAGAAACATAACATTTTCCTCATTCTGGATTTTATGTTATGCCCAGGATAGGGCTTTAGTTTTTCTTCTATTAGGTTTTATTTTTTCTATCATTACAAACAATGATGGTATATACAGTTTCTCTTTTAATATCTGTATTTATTCATAACTATTATAAACTATCATTATTAATAATAGCCACTTCTTAAAATTGTATATGCAATTATTTTCACTTACAACTTGCTAATAAAGGTATGGATTTTTTGTATATATGTTTTATTATACCTTAATAATACTTCTAACTTAGACTCTCTCTTCTTGGCTTTTCAAATGTTTTAACTATGTAATCTGTTAAACAGGAACAGATTTTTCTTAATTCATTTTTAATGTTTTTATTAATGCATTTTAGTTATACATAATACTGTGTTTCATTTTGACATAATCATACATGCATGGATTATAATTTGCTACACTTCTTCCTATTTTCCTCCTGTCCTTCCTCCCTGGTTTTCCCTCCTCTACTTTTCTGATCTTGTATTTATTTATACTTTTCTTTTCCTTGGTGCTTTATAGATGAAGGTGAAATTCACTGTGGCATATTCATATATGTAGTTGCATAATTTGGTCAATTCCATTCCACAATCCTGAGCTTTTCCAATCACTCCTCAATCCACTTACAATGGACCTTCTATTTCTATGGTATCATCCATTCTCCCTTTTCTCCTTATTTTGTTCTGGCTTCTACTTATGAGAGGGAACATTCAATGCTTGACTTTCTGAGTCTTATTTATTTCATTTCACATGATGTTCCCCAGTTAAATACATTTATCAGCAAATGACATAATTTCATTCTTCTTTATGGCTGAGTAAAACTCCATTGTGTATATATGCCATATTTTCTTTATCCATCAACCATCTTTTGATGGCCCCTGGGATTGGTTCCATGACTTGGCTATAACTTGTTCCATAACTTGTGAATTGCACTGCTATCAAAATTGATGTGCTATATCACTATGTTATGCTAATTTTACTTCTTTAGGTTAAATTCCAAGGAGTTCGATAGCTGGGTCATATAGTGGTTCCATTCCTAGTCTTTTGAGGAATCTCATACTGCTTTCCAATGTGGTTATACCCCAAATGTATGTAGTTTTTCCTCAACATCCTTGACAGCATTTATTACTTGTATTCTTGATGATTGATATTCTAACTAGAATGAGATGAAATCTCAGTCTAGTTTTGATTTGCATTTCCCTGATTGGTAGAGATGATGAACATTTTTTCATGTATTTATTGGCCATTTATATTTCTTCTTTTGAGACGAGTTTGATTTTCGTTTTGATTTCTTGATTTTGTTAAGGAAGTCACTTTCTGCACCAAAATATTGGAGTGTTGGGCCTCTTCTAGCAGTTGCAGAATTTCTGGTCTAATTTTTTTATGCTTCATTTTGTTTTGACACATGATAATTGTACATATATAGAGGGTAAAGTATGATTTTTCTGTTCAGCATAGTTAGCATATCTACCACCTCAAACATTTATCATTTCTTTCCATTGAGAACATTCAAAAGCCTCTCTTTATGTTTTATGATATACACTATGATATTACTAGCTGTCCTCACACCACTGTGCAATAGAACACCAAAAGCTATTCTTCCTAACCAACTTTGCACCCGCTGACCAGTCACACCCATCTCCCATCTCTCTCCCACCTCCACTTTCCCTGAACTCTGATAAACACTATTCTACTTGTTACTTCTATGACATCAGACTTTTAGATCCCACAAGTGATGGTATGTGTGAGATTATAAGGCATTTGTCTTTCTTTTCTTGAATTATTTCACTTAACATTATGTCTTCCAAGTTAATCCATGTTGCTGCAAAGAACAGATTTTTTTTTTTTTTTTAGTGTGGTGCTAGAGATTGAACCCAGGGCCTAGTGCAAGCAAGGCAAGAAACCTACCACCCAAGCTATATCCCCAGCCCAAGAACAGGATTTCATCCTTTTTTTTCTAGCTGAAGTTTTCTTAAAATTTCTAATATTAATGGTAAATGTTTTCACTCTTTATTATGAGTTTTCCTATTGGTTTTTAGTAAATAATCCTTATAATATTTAGGAAAAGTGGTGAATTTTATTAAATACATTTTCATATACAATATTACCACATTTAAAAATATATGTTGTAATGAACTATAGTTAATTAAAAGAAAGTGCATTTCTGAAGTAAATGCTAAGAGTGTGTTCACTTTCAATGCTGTGGTTTATTCTTTTCAGATTTCAAAATGTTAGCAAGTAATGGTCCTCATTCTAGAGAATTTTAAAATAAACATCATTTTGTTTTAGATCCTTTTTATTTAGAAGAAAATTTCTTTATTAGTATCCAGATTTTAGTTACTTACTGACTCATCAAGAATCAAAAAGTAAAGGAGAAAACTGATATAATTATAAAATAATAGAGAAATTATAAACCAATGATATCTATTATTACACTAGTGTAAATAAACCTATTGTCTCAAATTGAAAGAAAGGCTATACATCCACTGAAAATTTTTCTTATACATAAGAGATTCAGTAAAATTGAAAAATATTTTGTTTCCTTATTCTCCAACCTTGCACCCTACCCACAAATTCCTAGATTTAAGTGAAATCGTTTAAATCTGAATTCCAAAATATTGTTAGATATTATTTTTCAACATGCTTTTCTGCTTCCAGTATCCTTACTTATCATCTATCTTCCTAGACCCCAGGCAAAATATAAATGAACTTTCCAGATATCTCTGAACATTGCAAGATTTATTGCTTGATATTATTTCTCCTTTTTTCTCCTCCTATCTAGAAGTGTTCACATACATTTGGTTATAATACCTTCTGGGATATTTGCTTCTATAGAATATGTAGGGGTATACCTTCTGAATTATACCCGTTCTGAATTCTAGCACAGCCAGAGGTGTCTTGTAAAACATCTTAATAGGAGGATGATAAGTTGGTTGGATGTAGAATTCTTGAGTCCCATTCTTTTACTAACACTTATCTGTAGATGCAATCACATGATCTTGCAGAATTTATTATTTGTTCTTTTTTAGATATACATGACACTGGAGTGTATTTTGACATATTATATATACATGGAGTATAACTTCCCATATTTGTAGTTGTACATGATGTGGAGTTTCAATGGTCATGTATTCATATATGAACATAGGAGAGTTATGGAGACAGATACGATGTTTGATGTCAGTTCCATTTCTGTTTTTACTCATTCTATATCTCTGATGACTTAAATATATTGTTATTACTTATAACAATATACTTAAATATACTTGAAAGTTGGGGATTTCACCAGGATGTGTCTAATTGTATGTCATTGATTTCATTATTTTAATCAAAAACCTGGTGAAATCTTTACAGATCCATTATTGCTTTAGAATTGAAATTTCTTTTTTAGGCCTGTTTCCTTTTGTCCATTTACTCTTCATTTCTCCTTAAAATTATTTTATTTACATGTTAAGACTTCTGGATCTTTGCCTGAATGAAGTAAACCTATTTAGGGGGTGTCCCTTGATATTCTAGAATATTTGTAATCATAGAATATTCTCTTTCAGCAAAGAGAAACACATTATTTTTAAAAATTCAAATATAAAGCTTTCTTTTCTTTCTAGAGGATCTTTGTAATTTTCTACTCACTGCTCTTAAAAATCAGCTATCTTGAGCTGAGGCTGTGGTTCAGCGGTAGAGCACTTGCCTCACATCTGCACCACATAAAAATAAATCAACAAAATAAAGGCATTATGTCTATCTACAACTAAAAAAAAATTTCTAAAAATCAGCTGTCTGGGTTAGTGCTTTCTAGTTAAAAACCCCACTTGAGTCTTCTAATTGCAATTTAATAAGACTTGAAGAGCTTTTTAGAGACGTGAGACATAAATATCAAACATATCTATGAAATAGGATGAGAAGTAGTACATATCTATTTTTACTAACTTCTAAGTAAAATATATAATTCATTTCCATTACGAATGTAGGCCCAAAGCTTCACTTTAATGACAGTGCATATACCTTGGTCAGTAGTAGAAATCATAAGTATTTTCTTATCACTGTTATATTTCTTATATGTTAGTCATACTTCAAAACTAGTCTAATTTCCTTCCACTAAGGTTTTATTGAACACATTAATAGATAAGTATACTTGTTACTACATCATGTGTGTTTTTTAAATACACTATAATATATGCATTTTGCTTAGAAATAGTATTCTTTCTGAATTAGGGTCCAAGAGCTGCCTCAGATTTCCAAAGGAGTGCACAACACACAAATATTTAAGAACCCTGGAATGAGAGCCGTATGTATGGAATGGTGGACAATTCCTTTTAAATTGCTTTTTATAATTATTTACTGGATCAAGGTTTCACCAGGTGTCAGATCAAACTCTGAGCAAATTTAAGGTTGCAGCCACTCAGAAATAGCAGAAAACACAAGAATCTTTGCTGATTCAGACCAATTGTGAGCATACTGGTAAACCCTTAACCCTGCTGATATTAGGGAGTTTCTTTTATTCGTAAAAGTTTCTTTTATTCATTGCATGCTGTTTTGTCTTTTTAAAAAATATTTATTTTTTAGTTGTAGTTGAATACATAGCTTCATTTTATTTAGTTATTTTTATGTGACGCTGAGGAACGAACCCAGCGCCTCACATGTGCTAGGCGAGCACTCTATTGCTGAGCCACAAGCCCAGCCCCTGTTTTGTCTTTTGAAACAGATATTTAGTCCTAAAATAATACAGTTGTTTAAATAATATTGTAACCTAATTTATTCATCTGTCCATTCTTTTATTTATCCATTCATTTACTGATTTATTAATTCATATAGTAGGTACTCATTTTTTTGTGCAAGCAGTTCATGTTTCAATGTCTATATTTGTGTGTGTATGAATTTCTAATATTCTAAATAACTGCTGTTAAATGAATTTAAAATACAATTTTTCAGTTGAAACCGTCTTATGTTGGTTTGAATTAGGCAAACATCTGCATCTATGAGAGATAAATTTGATATTTACAATTCTGAGGTTTTACAACTGTGGTCTTGATACATCCGATTAAAAAAATCAAAGCTAAAAGCAAAATGAAACTCAGAATTCAATAAAATTTTACTGAGTACTTGAAAAACTACATGTTTAACATAGTTTCCATTATTATGCTATCAGCTGGAATATAAAAAAGGTATTTGACTCATAAAACTTTCATGTTAGAAGGGATATTATTTTGCATATAATAAAAGATTTTAAGAATCTTTCAGTCCTGGGGATGTGGCTCAAGTGGTAGTGCGCTCTCCTGGCATGCACGGGGCACTGGGTTCGATTCTCAGCACCACATAAAAAATGAAATAAAGATGTTGTGTCCATTGAAAACTAAAAAATAAATTAAAAAATTCTCTCTTTCTTTCTGTCTCTTTAAAAAAAAAAAAAAGAGTCTTTCACATGTAATACAGCTAATGATGAAAAGAGCCAGGTTAGAATATGGATTATTTTTCTTAACACTTTAAATACACCATATGATATTATGGAAATAAATTTATTTTTATATACAACATATTTTGATAAATACTGAACTTAAGAAAATGAATACCTTCAATTGGATAAATGTCACTTTGGGACAAATTTTGCTTCTAAAATTTTATTCTTCAGTTTGAATAGTTCAAACATGTATATTGTAACCAAAAGAAATTTTTATTTTTATATTTTTGTAAAATATCATATTGTAAAATATGTATTTCAGATTGGTACTGAGTTACTTCTAGGTGAAACATTTAGATAACTTCTGAGAATAGCAATCAATTCATGAGTTAACATATTCCTCATGTATTTCAATAATTTTAATACTATGTGACATTACAATGATTCAGGTAGTAATGTAACTAATACTATGGCAAAGTTGAGAAATGTTAAATAAATGTTCATTCAATAAAAACAGAGGCAAGTATCAGATTTCAGGATTCTTTTTAATTTTTTTCTTATTTTGTAGATAACTGGATAGAATATGTAATTCAATAACTAGAATTTTTTAAAAAAATTTGTTGAGAAGTATTGTTTGTTTATTAGTAGTGTATGTAGTTTTATACATGTGTGTTTGCCTGGGTATAATTCTTCTATATCTATAGATTCTATTTTAGCTAAAGTAAGTCAAGCATAATGTGATTTTCACCTACAAAGTTATGCTCCTGATAATCTCATCTGTCCTTCATTATGCCAAATGGAAAATTTGAAATATTGAAAATTTTTAAAAAAGATGTGTTTTTGTCAAAACAATTTTTTTGGTAATAGTTACTCAGCACCAACCATGACTTATGTATTTTACATGTTATAAAAATTATCTTAATGTGTAGCAATAGAGAAACAAAAGGAAAAAAAGAGTTTCATATTGAAGATGCTAAACAAAGCACAGGACAGAGAATGAGGGAGAGTAGACCTCTCTGGAATGAGGGAGAGTAGATCCGATTGAAAATGAAGCATGAGAAAAGAGCAAAAAGCAGTTTTACAGGTTTCCCAAATAATTTTGAGATTAAATACCTTATGCTTTAAGACATCTTTAAATTTCTGAGTTTTTAGTACGTAGGAAAGTTGATAACCCTCTTATATCCACTGCAGTTGTCTCCATTCCTCCAATACTGCCCATTACCCATGACTGAAGGTAGTTTTAAGAGGGCCGTAAAACCTTCCCTAGGACATCAGTAAAACCTTCAGCAGAATGTCAGTAAAAAGTGCCAAGGTCAGTAAACCGTAAGCCATAAATATATCCAATTGTTACCTGTTAATAAGACTTTTAAAAGCTTTAAGGATATGGGCTGGGCATGGTGGTACACTCCTATAATCCCAGAGGCTTGGAAACCTGAGGATCATTAAACTCAAGGTCAGCCTCAGGAATTTAGCAAGGCTGTAAGCAATTTAGGGAGACCTTGTCTCAAAATAAAAAATAGAAAGGGTTGGAGAAGTGGTTCAGTGGTTCAGCACCCCTGGGTTCTATCCACAGTACCAAAAAAAAAAAAAAAAAAGATTTAAGGAGATGTAATTGCTGACTACCCTTTTTAGCCATTATTATATCATACATACCCATTGTATGAATGTAATAAATCATCACACTGTGAACCCCCCTTTTTTATAGTGCTCAAGATTAAACTCAGAACCTTATATCTATAGGGTTAATCAGAGGGCAATCACAACTTTTTCTTTTCCATTGCTTTAATTCTTGTTCAAAATATAATAGTTACCAGGCTTCTTTTCCTGTTTATAACCATTCTAATATTTAATTTATCCTTCAAAATATGCTAGGTAAAGTAACATTAAAAATTATATTATTCATATGTTAATATTTATGCATTTTCCTGAATGTATATTTAATAACAAATATAAAACTAATACTAACAATTATAAAATTAATAATTAAAGCAATGAATCAATATGTTTTCTAAATTAAAGAATGAATCAAAATTCAGTAATGAAGAGGAGAAAAGGCACGTTTTATATGCAGAAGAATGGAAGGTACATTTTGTGTTGCTATAACTAAACACTTGAGGATGGATATGTGTAAAAAAAAATCACCTATGGGCCAATAAATTATATTTATGCTATGAACCTATAAAATAATAAAATATATTTGGCTCACAGTTCTGGGTGAGAGAAGTTTAAAATTATGACTCTAGCATCTACTCTGGAGTGCATCAGGCTGCATCAACTCATGGAGGAGAAGTGAAAGGGGAAATAGCCCCATGCAGAAAGTACACATATGAGTGAGGCAGAGGGCACGTTGACCTGCTTTCTAACAATCCAATTTCATGATACCAGTTCAACCCTGCAAGGCATAGCTCACTCTCATGAGACCTTGCCTACTCTCAAGAAAACTAACCTAGTCTTTTGAAAGAAACATTAATTCACTTGAGAATTTTGTGCACTTGTGACCTAATTACTTTCCACTAAGCCCTAACTCCTACAGGTCCCACTACCTCAAGACAGCCTGACCAAGCCTCCAGTACATGACCCTTTGAGGGACAAATCATAGGTAAAACATAGCAGTGAGGATTGCAGAAGGGGTGGCCTGGTAAGGATACCCTGAATTTTTAGACACAGTGCAATGACTGAATGCTTTTATACTGTTATTACTGTCTTAATGGAATGGAGAGGAACAAAGCCTATCTTCTGGGACATGGATAAACACTAATGTTTGCCAACTCTCCTGCACCACAGTCCCAGCAAAGCCTCAGGTGGAGTAGAGATAAAGCTAACTGTTCCCAATGTCCTGTCATCTCTGTCCTGCCAAGTTCTGGTTAATTAGTGCTAAAGACAACATACAATGTTGAATTTGGACCAAATTTCTAAAATAATTAAAATTATATAACATAAAAAATAATCAACTATGGGCCAATAAATTATATTTATGCTATGGACCTATAAATAATAATTCCATTCAAATATTATCTTCAAAACTGAAGTTCCATATAAAAGATACAATTCAATGTAGTCACATCTTTCAAAAAAATAAAACTCACCATGATTTATGGAGTATTAAAACTCACAAACAAAATTCTTGATATATTCTCATATATTTAAACCATTATGTAGCTGTGTCTCTAATACTATGACACTGACACATTTCTGAAAAATGCGTTTTTCAAGATGGTCATATTATGCTTATTTTCTTCATAAAATTTCCTGCAATATACTGCAAAGCTGAATTTCATGGTTAATAAATTTCAAATTGTTCACAGCATATAAAAAAAACCTAGAATGAAATTATACTGAATCTTGAATACTCCTTTTAATTATATCTGTCATTTAAATATGTGTCTATCATAGAAACTAACTGAAATTGTTTTGTTTTCTCTAAATGTCTACTACAAAAAACACATAATTTTTTTAATTGAAAATTACCTATAGTTTGATTTTGATTAATGTAATCTTTCTCTTTATAATGAATGCATAATTAAATTTCAATTCATATTATCTTTAAAATGAATGCTAAATACTTAATAAGCTGTAAATATGTACTGATCCCACACATAAATGCAAATTTCTGTCTCAACAGGCATTCTCGTTCCTCTACTAATAAACATTTTTAAAATAGTGGTTTTTTACTATCATCACTGTCAATTGATTGCATATATCTTAAAATAACTTTTAAAAGATTACTTCATCCCTTCAATCTTTATGTAGTGTTGCTTATAAAACAAATGTATATTTTAAATGGCAAGGTGAATTAAAACCATATTTTTAATTACATGTAAAAATTTCACCTCTACTTGAAGGTGGCGTAATAGAAGCTTCCTTATGAATGTCATATTTCTGGGCATGGTTGTTATTCTGTTAATCCCTGTGTGCTCTCCTTCACATTTCATATGTTTTAATGTGACACATGCCTTCGTTGTTTCTGCCACACTGAACTTGTCTTTATGTAGCCTTTATTTTCATAGATGACTCTGTGACTGTGCCAGCAAGAATAAATATTAAACCTAAAATAGTACAGCAAGAATACAGTGCGATATACACAGTTTTGCCTGTCAGACAGGTGGACCTGGGCTCAAATCATATATCTTCACTTACTTCCCAAGGATCACTATCTATAAAACATGAATAATAAAAGGTGAGGATTAATATATACCCAAAAGATTCTTAGTAAACAATAGATGTTATTATATTCATCATCACCATCCTTAGAATATAACCAAAGGGCAACTATACATAAACATTTTAGTGACCTGATACAGTGAGAATTTATTCCCAGCTAGCTAGGCTAGTGACCTATGCTGGGCTCACAAAATCTGGCTATATCAATAACTGAGAAAACCAAGAAGAAAGCATGTAAGCACACAGAAATACCTTTTCAAATTCCAGGACAGCTCTCAACCTTAGGGGTCCATTGGAAAGAGAGAGCTTGCATTTGGATTTTTTATTTTTATAGAGGGGGCACAAAGGGAGGTTTGATGGAATGTTTTTTAAAAATAAGACAAAAGAGTCAGGTTTCAGGAGGTTGATTCTAGCTTCCTGGTGTCTTGTGGTCAGTAGATTGACTGACATCTTGGCAAGTCACACCCATCTCAGGTGCTGTGTGGGATCAAAGGCAGAGCGAGAGGAAAGTGCCCACTTGTGTTGCACGCCCAAAGAGCCTGCAACATCAGGCCAGTCCTCCCATATGCTCAAATGCTCATACCTCACACACAGCCCAGGGCTGGCCCACAACAAGAATTCACATTGATGACCAAATTCTTTGTTTATATCCAATAAAACAATAATGTTATCAATGGAGATTTCTCATCTGAAAATCATGCCCCAAAGAGAAAGATGTAAAGACACAACCTGAGGCTAGCCTATTTATTTCTGCCCAGCCACCCTTAATCACCAGCAGAGATGAAAACAGTAAAAAAAAAAAAAAAAAAAAAGAATGAAGAAAATTGAGAAAATTGCACTGCTACAGCAAAATAACCGGGGGGTGACGAACAACTTGTGCACATTGATACAGCAGGAGTGGGAGCCGTTTATTGTAGGACAGGAGGGGTATATATACATTTCACACAGCTTATATTAATTAACATAAACTAGATACAGCAGTCAACCAATAAGGAATCTTCACACTTAATGGCTCGCTGGCATTACTTCACAAACCGCTCCCTCTGCAAAATGCCAGGCGCCATCTTGACTTGTTTACAGACTCTAACAAGAAATTACAAGAGGAGCATTTTGTTTTAAACTATTTGTTTTTCAGGATATTTCTTGATTATTCAGGAAATTAACCTCTCCAGAAAAGCCAAGCAAATCAAATAAGTTGGGAGTAAGAAAGTCTTCCATCAAGTAAAAAGTTTCCATAGCCACCAACATTAAGCTTTCAAGAAAGGTCAGAATTCACATTATAGAAAGAATGAAAAAATGATGTGCCCTTATATTGGAAAGTTATTTTTTCTTCTACTTCTTAATTGTCTTTTTTTGGAGGAAAAAAAAAAGACATATCTCTCCTGCAAAAACTCAGCAGAAGATTTATGAGCCTTGTTCAACCTTGTTTCTGTATGCTGTTTGAAATTCACAAGCTTGAACAAATGAATATTCATTATTTCTGCTTCCTTCTTTTTCCAGGTGCCTCCCATACTTCTTGATAAGCAGTTCTCTGAATTCACTCCGGACATTACACCCATCATTTTGGCAGCCCATACAAATAATTATGAGATAATAAAACTTTTGGTCCAGAAAGGTGTTTCGGTGCCACGACCCCATGAGGTCCGCTGTAACTGTGTTGAATGTGTCTCCAGTTCAGACGTGGACAGCCTCCGTCACTCACGTTCCAGACTCAACATCTACAAGGCCTTGGCCAGCCCCTCTCTGATTGCACTGTCAAGCGAAGATCCTTTCCTCACAGCCTTTCAGTTAAGCTGGGAGCTTCAGGAGCTGAGCAAGGTGGAAAATGAATTCAAGTCCGAGTATGAGGAGCTGTCAAGACAGTGCAAGCAATTTGCTAAGGACCTCCTGGACCAGACAAGAAGTTCCAGAGAACTGGAAATCATTCTTAATTACCGAGATGACAATAGTCTGATTGAAGAACAAAGTGGAAATGATCTTGCAAGACTAAAATTGGCCATTAAGTACCGTCAGAAAGAGGTGAGTGTTGCCACTCTATCAAAGTGCCATAGAGTCTATTCCCAGTGAAGCAAACTGCTCTATTCGTGATTTAATTTTGAGCATTACACTATTTTTTCTATTCACCTGTAAGTGGACCACATCTACTGTTTGCCGGACTAATAATTATCTTCACATTGAAGTGTAGTAATAAGTGGCTTAATAAACAGTAATGATTTGGGGCATCTGTGTTAAAATATACACACTTACTTGTAATAAAATGAGAAGCTAATGAATTTCAGAATCTCCAGATTGCGTGAAATCTCACTGGACCACTTATAATTTTACAGGGTCACATATACAGCTCTTTGAGTTTTCTCACTTAATGGACTTAATATTCATAGTATTTCATATATATGGATCTACTTGAAATTTTCTCCTCTCAGGTCCATGGGATCTTTAAGATGTGTAGATTGTGTGAAGACTCTAGAAAATTTTGAGGTATTAATAAAATACATTATTAGAAACTATTCCAGGAAAAGCCTTTAATCCAACATTAGATGAAACAACGGAAACATCTGTCATTTCTTAATTGATTGATTTGTCAGGAATAAGAAGTTAAAGACCTGTGGAAATATTACAAATTTTCCCCTGAAATTTACATAAATTTGAAATATTTAACAAAGGAACCACCAGCATTATTGCTTTATGTTTCCACCACAATTTGTGTGTGAATTCTCAAAGACGTGTTTATTTTTATCTTCAAAAAATATTGAGTCTTTATTCATTCTTGAATAACAGTGATATCTGTTTCAAAACAATAGCCAGAAAAAAAAAAAACTGTGTAAGATGAAAAGAGAGAAAGAAAGGAAAGAGACTCCTGTTTAAAAATGTACTCAATTGCTTTTGAACTTGGACTTGATTATTTAATGTTATTCCTGCCTGCTTTGTCTATTACTCCTCACTAAATACTTGAGGATCAGGAAAACTTAATTTGCTTCCTTGATTTCTTCTTATAGTTCTTTGACTCCTTGAGCTAATCCAGCTGTGATGGGAGCCTGAAAACAGTTGAAATGAATATTCCCTGAACAATGAAGGCAGCAGTTTCTTTTGTGTCCATTGCTTCTTGACTAGCAAATCAGAAATGTTAATTTGAGTCCCTGCCAACAGTCTTTTCGTAGGCTCTTGTGTTTAGGACTCAAGGACTTAATATTCTAAAGGAACTGAATAACTTTAATATGGTATTGTAAGACAAACTGATGAAATGTCACACGATTAAAGATTTTGAAAGGACTAAATGTGAAAGTGAAAAGTCATTAACGGTTGATAGCTGAAGATACTATGTTGATGGGGCCCCAGAATTTACCCAGATCTTCTTCAAGATCTATTATTGACTATTATGATGTTCTTCCTTTCATTTTATTGGAAAATGGGGCTTAGCGATTAAAATGACTATTTAAAAGATCCTTTATTATATGTGTTCGGAGTTGACATTATCCTACCCATAATAAGTAGAGTGAAATTCCCAGGATGTTCTATCCATAAAGTAATGAACCTGGCAGTGGTCAGCTATGCTTCCCTATTATTGTACCTCTGGTAGCACCACAGTGCTTGAGTTCAGCTTTATTTTTTTGCATACACTCATGTTGGTCCTCCCATCATAGATGACTTAACCTTGTCTTTGTAAACTGTGATTTTAGTGAAGGCCCAGAAAAAAATAGTCATAAACTCCAATGCCATCTATGGCATTTAATCAATTTAAGCTGCCCCCCCCAAAAAAAGATATCCCAGACAGAAGTTTCAATTGTGAATATCTTGAGTGTTCATTTCTATTTACATTCCTACAAACCATTTTCATGCACTTCATTCATTTATTAATTTCTTCATTAACTCTTTTTAGTGTAAATTTCACAGAACACATTCTAGGCAGTGCATGGGGCACTTGATACTGCACTGTGACATGTTCCAACTCGTATAGCATTTATAGTCTATTTGGAGAGACAAAGGCTGAATATATATTATTCTCTGTTTTGTTTCCAATCCATTAAAAATGTTCATTCCTATTTAACATTTTCTTCATTTGCTGAAATTCTTCTCTATACTTCATGAATATACAAATTAACTTGACTTCAAAGACTGTTGAACAAAAAGTCACAAATCGAATCCCTAGTTAGGTATGTCAAGAGCAAAGCAAAAGAATGTATTTGATCATTTCTAACAGTTATTTTAAGATGTTTGTATCTTTTTTACTAATATGAAGCTGTGATTTTGGAGAGTGATAGAACCTAATAATGCAACAAGATAAAAGACAGCTAACAACATATAACAAGAAAATAAGCATTAGTAGTATCTTTTAAAAGAATCATTTTATAAACACATTATATTTATATTTTCATCTTTCATCTTTTGAGGGTTCAATGAAGATTTTTTTTAAAAAAAAATTCTTATAATTTTGTTGTGTTCTTCATTCAATATCAAAGCACATATTACCCTTGAGCTGACAGTTTTCCCAAAGCAAAGTAACACTGTCTGGTGGATAGCAGTATAAAAAAATCAGGAATCCGATTCTACTTTCATATATATTCTTTGATATCATAAGTTCTATTTTATAAAATATTTTTCTAAATTATTCAAAAAGTATTGATTTTAAACCATTTGATGTAAGATTTTTTTTTTTTTTAGTGAGATAATGTGTCTTAAATAAAACTGAACTTCAGCCTAGATGTCTCGTCTTAAACCTTTTTACTGCAAGTTTTCCTTGGTTTGGTCTAAACAAGCTTGAGGTCTGCCTTTGGTCCATGCTCTGGAGGGCCTCCTCACTAACCTCCACATTGGCCAAGTCCTACTCAGTCTCTAAAGCTCTTCTCACAACCCACCTCACCCAGGGAGCATTTGGTGAAGCAAACCCTACCACACACTCCCTGAGATAAAGTCCTACTTGCCCACACTGCACTTCTTTTATTAATTTGTTCTTTTTAGTTATACATGTCAGTAGATTATAATTTGACATATTTATTATACAAACATGGAGTACATCTCATTCTATTTAGGATCCCAGTCTTGTGGTTGTACATGATATAGAGATTCACTGTGGTGGATTCACATATGCACATAGGAAAGTTGTGTTAGAATCATTCCACTGTCTCTCCTACCTCTTAGCCCTGCTTCCTTCCTTCCATTTCCCTTTGTCTAATCTACCGAACTTCTCTTCTCCACCCACCCTTGTTGTGTGTTAACATCCCATATCAGAGCAAACATTTAACCTTTGGGGTTTTTTTTGTGTGTGTGTGATTGGCTTATTTTACTTAGCATGATAATCTCTAGATCCATCCATTTTCAATTGTCATAAAATAATTCTTTCTTATGGCTAAATAATACTTCAGTAATATTACATATATGTACAACATTTTATTTATCCATTCATCTGTTGAAGGGCACCTAGGTTGGTTCCAAAGCTTAGATATTGTGAATTAAGCTGTTATTAACATTGATATGGTTGCATCACTGTAGAATGCTGATTTTTAAGTCCTTTGGGCATATACGGAGGAATGGGATAACTATATCAAATGGTAGCTCCATTCCAAGTTTTCCGAGGAATTTACATGCCATTTTCCAGAGTGTTTGCACCAATTTGCAGTCCCACCAGCAATGTATGAGTGTATCCTTTTCCCCAAATTCTTGCCAATGTATTCTTGATTGCTGCCATTCTGACTGGAGTGAGATAAATACTCAGTGTAGTTTTAATTTGTCTTTATATAATTGCTTGATGTATTGAACACTTTTTTATATATTTGTTGACCATTCATATTTCTTCTTCTGTAAAGTAGCTGTTCAGTTCCTTTGCCCATTTATTAGCTGGGTTAGTTGTTTTGCATCTCCTCCTCTAGGCTGTGTCAGGAACACTCCTGTTCACCAGTCATACTACAGCACCTGTCAGGTAGAAGGTACTCAATAATGAATACACCCAAATGAAATTGCAAAATCTCTCATTTCTGGAAAGTTCCCTGAGCATTTTCTTTTTAATCTCATTAAGTTTTAGTATTTAGATTAACCTCTTATTAGTAGTCTTTCTATGAACTGAAATGTTAAAACAAGTTGTGTTGTCAGGATTTGATTGCGAGATTTGGTCTAGCATTTTTCTAATTCCATCCACAAATGAAGATTTGCACTATTTTTACATCATAAATATTTTTGCATTTTAATTTTGTGTAATTTTTGTAAGCAGCAGGCATAGAATGAAGGATCTGCTTATTTTTATTAGTGCTTAGAATAATGATGTCAGAGTTACATTGATCATATTTTGGTAAAACAAAAATTCTTATAGCAATTCAAATCAGTATTTTTTGGGGACTGAGTTAATTTCAACTTGGTTTGTTATACTTAAACTACCAAATGAATCTATGCTACATGAACTGTATGATTTTGTTTTGTCTTTGTGAGGAATCTGAGTTATACAGTATAAAATAATATTCAGTGTTACTTCATTAAATATTGGGGCCAGGATGTAAATATACTTTTTAAATATAAACACTTTTAGTCATTTAAAATTGTGTGTGTGTGTGTGTGCGTGTGTGTGTGTGTGTGTGTGTGTGAAGCAATAATCCTTTTAGTCTGACTCTGAAATGGACAGGGAAAGTCTCTTGATCAGGATTGGAAACCAACAACAGGGACATCTTAATGACATTAATTGGAGTGAGTAGTTTCAAAGGAAGTTGGGGAGCTGGGGACATCCAGAAGCATGCACTCCTGTGCTTAGAACTCTCCTCCTCCTGTGTATTAGGTAAAGGTGAGAGACGTGGCTAAAGACATGATTTAGACAAATAACTCACCTGTGCTTTCTGGCATGATTTTTGTAAATGCAGAATTTATGGCAGTTAACATTATCTCCCTTCTGTCATTCCTCATGTCTAATGCTTATTAGATCACTGAAATGATGCATTCCTTATATTACTTTTAGAGCAAAGATCTTACCTAGTTTCAGTTATATATTGTTGATAAGATTGGGAAATAACTACCCCACAGGCGACGTAGCCAAGATGTTGAATAATAGTGAGAAGAAGTGAAATACATCATTCTGTGTGAAAGCACTTCAATTCACGGTCTTAATAGCTTTCCAGATTCTGATACAGTAATTTCTATGTAGTAAACAGCATGCATACATATTTTTAGCTTACTTTTCCCTTTCATAAATATTTGTCATCAGCTTTGCAACATTAACTTTAAACTTTGGCACTAACACGGATCGTGTCTTATAAATTAATAGATTGTTGGAGAAGAAAGCGAGAAATCAACATTTGAACAGTCCGTCTACTCAAACCCTTCTTACTTGTTTATTCAGTGTTGGTAAACTAGAAGAGAAAATGAAAGAGTAAATGGGAAGGTATCCATGTCAATCATGCCTTCCAGAGCATGGTGAACTGAATTGATTCCAACATTTCGTGATTACAGCTCTCTAAAACTCCTTTACACCTCCCAAGATTTAATGGTTGTTGTTTCCTGGGTTATTCAAAAATCCATAATGTTAAATGAAGAAATAAGACTCCTGTCAAAGAAGAGACAAGGGGGACTAAGGTACCACAGCACTAACACTCCTGGGGGTGGTGACATTAGCACAGCCTTAGGTGTTGAGGAGAGCAATTGAATGATTATCATGGAGCAGAAACAAAGGAAATTGTGTTTTCTTAAAACTGCTTCAAGCTAGACTTTTCTGCATTTCCTAACTTTCTTTCTGTTATTTAATAAAGTCTGTTCTAATTAGTTCATCATGCCAGAATTGTTTTAAATTCAAATTGCATTTTAAAACCATAATAATGTTTAATAAACAGCCTGTTCCAATCCAAACTTGTTATAGTATGAACTGTGTATGAAAACAAGACAAAAAATGAAAAATACCACACAGGCTGGTTCTTTATCTACCCGAAACCAACCTTGCTAAGATCTCTTGTTCTTTGGATAATTGTTAAGGGAAAGTAACAACTCTATGTACATTTTTTTTTTAATTTTAAAACCACCTCAAGGGATATACCCCTAATCATCCCCACCCTCCAAAAAAATCCACAGAGCAATCAATGACATGATTGCTTCCTGGCTGTTGCTGCAGTACCTTGTGTGTGTTGCTAGATGCAGTACATTCAGGGGCTGGTCAACAGCCAAGCAAGAGCGTTACGTTGGCTACAAATTACAATACGTGGTCCTTGTTAGCTATTGGTTTTCTTAGAAACATTTAGATTTCTTCTTTTTTACTCTTGCTCAAGTCTGGGGTGTCTAAATTTTATTTTGTGCTAGAAAATTTCACATCAGAATGTAAATAATTTTGGAGAAAGCTATTTCGTGATATGTCTTATAATGATTCTTCTATGAGAATCACATACTTCTTATGGAAAGGTAGCGAATAGAGCAATTCTAAGGAGAACAATGAGAAAAAGTAGTTAATATAGTGGTCTCCTCTTTATTTGAGTTTTTTTCTTCTGAAATACCTTTGAGTCATTTATCAGAGTCAGTACTGACTTTCCTTTAGTTTGGTTTTCTTATTTATCACACACTGCGCCATTTGCATGAGATTTGATATTATTTATCAAGTTTTTCTTTTTTTGCCTCCTCCATCTTTTAAGCTATTTTGAAAGCATCTGTGTCTCTCAAAACGGCCAAGTTTCCCCATCTCTTTCTACTTATTCATTGCCTTGCCTGAGATATTCTGTATTGCTCTCTGGCTGCCCAGATCCAGATTCCCTCCTTTCCACCTAAGGCACATCCTGCTCCCATCTCAGGATTCTGAGAGTCTTCACTAGTTTATTTCCTCTGCAAAACAAGGCCCCTGAGTCTGGTAGGAAACTATTTAAAAGTGGGGAGAAGATCTGGGAAATGGAACGATAACTCAGCAGGAAGTGGCTGAGGACTCCTTCCAGGTCCAAGGGAGGGAAGGACTCATGCATTAATATTTCTCCTGTCAGATGATAAGGAGCCCAAGAACATAGAGAAAGAGAAGATTTATCCCTAGTACATATACTGTAACCATATCTTCTTCCACATATTTCTGATCAACTAAGGGCATGTTTTATTAGTATCAAGTAACTCATCTTTCTGTGAGTTACTTGATACTAATATTGCATTAAAAGTATATGGTCTATGAATTGGATATAATTTTTTTCCTCTTCTAAAGAAAAATGTACTCTTGAACAAATTTTGTGTTTGTTTTCTCACCTCTAAAATGGGGTGTCTAGCAAAGATCATAAGCAAGCCCACAGCTTAGCATATTTCCTGGCATATTTGCCAATGAAGAATAGCTATTTATTGTTATTTATTATTATTATTATTATTATTATTATTTATCACTGGGTTTTTCTATTACTTCACAGAGCCCTCCCCCCCCAAAAAAAGACTAAGCACATGCAGCATATGCAACTTGTCATATTAATATATTAAATGATGAAGCGAGGGAAAGTTTGGGTTCATCATTTAATGTATTAATATTTGTGATAAATATTAATCTGTGCCTTTTGCATTGCATTACCATTTTGAATATCAAAGATTTATCCCTCTTAACTCTATTAGTATAATCAGCATTCTGAACCATTATATTAAGATATATATTCTTCCCCAAAAATTTAATGCATAAATTTTATCCCAGGTTCTAAGGTTATCCCATTCCCTAACTCTTTCCACTTACAGTCTTTTGAAAGCAACTTGCATTGTGTGCTACATGCTTGATTTTAACTTGCCCTTTTGATTTGCATTTCTAAATATATTTTTTGCATCAATTATGCATGCCCTTTGAACCTGACTGCTCCAACTCAGAACCAGAATTCATTATCACATGCAGTACTTACAGAAATGAGGATTTTAATACATGAAACTACACTAAATAATATAAATAATCTTGAGGCCTATAAAAGGGATTGCAAGTAACATTCTCCTAGTTTCTCTCCTGCTTTTTTTCAAAGTGCATTCACTGACCAATTGCTGAGACCCTGACTTTCTTTGCCCCACGAGTGTGCACACACCTGCTCTTGCTAGGCAAAGTCAACATGATCACAGATTCCCTAATGCTTCACCCCAGCCCCTTCCTAAGGACCAAATATTCAGTGTCTGCCACCTTATAATGGAGAAAGCAATGGCTGTTCAGAACCTGTCAACCTACAGATAGAACTATGACAGGTCATTAGGCGTTTAACACTAGGTTTTTAGAGCTTGGAATTCAATACTCATTGGTTTCTTTACACCTAATTAAATGACATATAACCACTTCCTCCTAATTCTTATCTGAATGTGACTCTTTTTTCTCCTAAAGCTAAATTTTGAATTGTATATGTTCAAACCTTTGAAAAATTGTTATCCTTTTTAACAGCACTGATTAGGAATTGATAACTTTTCTCTTATACAACATAAAATAGCAAACCTTAGGTTTATATTAGCATGGCTTATATTTGATATTGTTTTAAATAAATATAAAAAGGATTAAGTAATTTATTTACAAAGAGATGAGTACATTCTTCTATTTCCCAGACACAAATGTGTAGAAGCAACTCTTTTCAACTAGTTTTATTTGTCACAGACATAAAACAAAAAACATTAGTCTAATAATAACATCTTTGAAAAATTCCATTGTATTCTGAATACTTCTCTTGGTTCTTAAATGAATTGCTTTTCTGCATAAATTGGTACTTCAGACTCCTTGATGATTGACAAGCAAGGGCTAGCAGCAAGATTAACTGGTTTCCATTATTCAGATAGGATCATTTAGTTTGTCAGTGATAAAGAACCATTTCTTTTGTTTCTTTTGTACAAACATTCAAATTTACATTTCAGGGTTATTTTCTCTGTGGTCATTATTTAGTGACCCGCTTTTTTTCCTTGTCATTCATCACTACACAAAATTAAAAGCTGCCAGTTTTTGCAGTAATGGACTTCATAACTTATCCCATCCCACATTCCCTGAGAAAGTACAAAATCCAATATGTTGTCTTTTAGAAATTTATGAACTGGAAACATTACATTCTCAAGAAACTTTTGGTGGTTTTGAAATAGAAACACCCACTATTCATCTGTATAAGTTATACATATGAAAGAAGACTTATCACTCATCCTCATTTTCCTTTCAACATATTAGATCAAATATTTCTAAATAGAGGTCAGTTAACGTATGTTTGAATTCTTAGAAACAGAAATCTACAGAACTCTGTAGAGTTGATAATACTTGTGCTATAATTTGGTGATTAGCAGTTCTAAAGTTGAGTCCTGAAGCTATGTTTTAGAGATGGCTTCTAGGTAGTATAGAACCAGAGAAACAATCACACAAGATTATGTTTTTATTCTTTGTTCCCACTCTTTTCCCTTTAGTATTAAGGAGCTTCTGTGGCATGCCCTCCACAGCAACAGAAAGAGTCAGCTATGGCCTTTCTCTGTCTGCGCCTTGACCTGTTCATTGGCAGCTCCTTGTGGGCTTAGAAAAGCCTGCTTTTCTTTTTCTACCTCACCAATTCAGTGTTAAATGATGCACATTCTACTGCTGTCATTCCCCACAGCTTTGTCTAAGCACAGAGATTTTCCCAGGCACCTCTGGAGCATGTAACCTCAGAGCTTCTTTTCATACCCCCTTTTCCTGATTCTCCGCTTCAACTCCTGGGGCACAGCTGGACACCCTGTTGGCAGCTGTAAAGACAAGGATCACAGGAGGAGGTTCCTGAAGAGGATCAGGGGCTCCGGCATGGAGCTGCCTTGCAGCCACGGAGTTCCTTGCTCTCTTTTAGTGCAATCCACAAATGCTTACAAAGTGTCTTTTTTGAGCCAAAGTCTGAGAACAACAAAATGAGAGGACAGTGAGCCGTAGGCCAAGTATGAATTTCTTCCAGAAGTTTCTTAGAACCTAGAATTGTATTTTTGTGTAGATTCACATAAAGTGTCCTAGAACTACCCTCTTGAAGCCTAGAAAAATCATTCCTAATTTGTCTGAGATTTTTATGGGAGGTTTCCTGGAAAAGAAAGTGTCTGAATTGAGTTTCAGTGGAAAATTTGGAGTCATAGAAGGAAAGACATCAGAGAAGGGACTGTGGGAACGAGACAGGACACAGACTCATGTAGGCAAAAAAGAGTTAAACATGAAAGGGCACCTTCATTATCCTATGTTCTATCTTCATGCCCACTCCTTGTGGCCTCTCTGTCAGCTTCTCTCTCTGCCTGGCATGTGGAGATGGACCCTTTATTGGGTCTCTAGTCATATTATCATCTTCTCATTGGAGAAGCCCAGAACACCCACTGTAGTATCCTCTTCCCATGTCCTTTATACCCATTTTTTTCCTTTTACATGACAATTTTTCTTTATCTTCACAGCCATTATCAAAATCCAAAATAAAATTTTGTGTTTAATTATCTGTCTTTCTCTACACATACCTAAGCGTCTTCTCTCCTGTTTATTAGTGCAATTCCAATGCCTGCAGTCATGCTTCTTAGAACATAGTAGGTACTCAGTAAGTAATCATGAGTTAGAGTGGAGCAGAAGCTGAGATTACAGAAAAAGACAAAGAATAGATGATAAAGACTTTAGATGCACAATTCTGGAAAACTGGGTTATGTAAATTACTGTGATATTTAATCACATTTGCGTATATATAAACTAATAGTATCTTCATATTCCTATTGTTCCAAGAGGAATTCATTACCTTTGTTTTTATGCCTGGTTCTTCCTCTGTTATCTCTGTTAAGTAGGGAGCACTTTCAAGTTATTCACCTTAGAAGTATGTAAGAGTTATCTGTGATCATTTTGTGACTGTCACCTTGTTGGGTTAGAGGAGATATCTGCAAACTGAGAAATGCCCTCTGGAATCAGATTACCTTAGCTACAATCCCAACCAATAGAATACAGCAGAAGTGACTTTCTGGGGTTTCCAGGGCTTGTCAGAAGAAGCTTCACAGCTTCTACCTAGTCTCTCTGGGAGCTCTGAGCCGCCATGTACGAAGTCTACCTATCCTGAAGCCACCATACTGGTGGCTTAAGGAAGCAGTGCGCAGGAATCCTTACCTACAGTGTGACTAAGCCCAGATCTGTAGACCATCCCTCCACAGGCAAGACTAGCAAAGAAGCCATCTAGGATCTTCCCCCAGCACACCTCACATCACTCTCACTGTGGTACTCACTGGCTGGATAATGCTTAGGGACCTCTCATGATACCGTGTAGAACAGGAAAACCAACGGATTATGCCCTGCCGAAATTTCCAATGAAACATCATAATTTGTTGTTTCAAGCCACAAAATTTTGGAACATAAATAATTGGGGCCCTTGTCAGTCATCAAAGCCTATCTTATTGTCAGTTGTATTTCCTAAATATTTCCCAAATCCAGCCTTCCTTTTCCTGCATTGTTTTAGAGAGTCTTGGATTAGTTTGTGACACACAGTTTCCTTGGCTCCATGGCTCCAATCTCATCCCACCTGACTTTATGATATCTAATACATAAATCAACCAATTTAAAATCCTTCTATGAAAATGTAATAAATATTACTATGATATATTTTGTAATAAAGCATACATAATATTAAATGGACCATCTTTACCATTTTAAGTGGACCATTTGGTGGCATTTAAGAGGCAATTAAATACATCCATGTGCTATACAACCACCAACACCATCTGACTCTAGAACTTGTTCATCTTCCCAAACTGGAAGTCTATATCCATTACATAAAACTACTCATATCTCTACCCTTCCCCTCAGATGCTGCTAGCCATCATCCTGCTTTCTGTCTCTGAATTTGACTATTCTAGGACCTTCATCTAAGTGCAGTATTGCAGTATTTGTCTTTTTATGACTCACTTATTTTATATAGTGCAATATCTTCAAAGTTGACCCATGTAGCATGTGTCAAAATTTCATTCCTTTTAAGGCTTATATCTTAATAATGTATCTTATATGACATATATCTTATATGTCATTTATCAATGATTCCATTAGTGATCATTTGGGGGATTTTTCCATCTCTTGGTTATTATGAATAATGTTGTTATAATATGATTTTTTAAATGGCTAACCTTACTTAATATGTTTTATAAAATTATAGGCCTAGATCATTAACAAGATATAACATATATGGATTAACTGTCTATCCTCATCTCTTCTACCTGACTTGCATTTCATGGTCAGCAATTCCAGAATGTTCTAGTTCCTCTTCTGTGCTGTACTTTGCATTTTCTCTGTGCATTTTCTCATTGTTTTACTATCTTGAAATGATGCAGCCATTATCTCTGACTAGATCCTACTGTTTCTTTAATATATTAAGACACAGTCATCTAAAAGTCTCACCTTTCTATTCTTGGGCTAGTTTGGCTCTCCCTCTTCTTTATGGATAAAGAACATTTATTACCTTTTATTATAATTAACTGTTTTAGGTCACTCCTCTTCATGAGACTGCGAGCTCCTTGAAGCCAAGAACTGATTTTTATACTGCTATATTTAGCAATTATAATGCCGCTGACACATGGTATGAGCTCAACAAATATTTGTGGAATTAATTTTACTTTTTTCTTTCCAGTCACACAATCTATTTTTATAATGCCTCAATGACAGTCCTTCTAAGGGAGTTTATGAGTTCAGAATGACTTGACCATTGCTGAGGAAGAAATAATAAAACATTGTGAACAATTTTTATGTACTGATCCCTATGTATATAACACTAGTAACCTGTAAGGGAAGACAGAAGAAACAGTGGATAGCCCTGTTGAGGGTGGGTTAGGAAAGTACTACTTTAATTTAGGCAAACAAACAAAAAATACCATCATTTTGTGTTAAGTTTTCTTTATTGAGAGAATTAGGTATTTATTAGATATAAATTTAATGAAAATGCTTTTAATGATATTGATTAGTTCTAGTTTTATTCCTTACACAAATAGGTTATTTTTAAATTTCTGAATTTATTATTAATGTTGCATTGGTCATGTGATTAAATTTTAGGCTCCAGGAAGCTGTTTTCCCTTCCTGCAAAATTTCTCATCTTTTTCTTTTCTTTTCTTTTTTTTTCCATTCTGGGTTTACTGATGTTTTCTCATTCCTTCATGGCCTACTGATTACTGATGTGTCTGGCTGGCATTTCTACTCTAGAGGCAGAAGTTTGATTTTTGCAGTTTCTTCTGTTAAAGAAAAAATAATCAATATCCCAAGGCACATAAGCAGCATTGGCCTTTGAGATAAGGCCAGCCATGCAGCTTCTATTTGCTGACTGTTTGGATTGAGTTTTAGAATATTGGCCAACTACCATTTTGCGGGTGACAGTGAGTGAATATTCAAGAAAATCTTCATCCAGGGACATTGGAGAATGAAAGGTCTACAATGGGCACTAAAACTATTGCAAATACCTGAGTTTTGGATACCAACATTTTCTTGCTTAACCTATAATTGCTTTAAAAGAAAAATCATCTAGCTAAAAATGTAACATTCAGAGTGGACTTGAATTATCCTATGTGGTCTGGTTGTAAATTTAGACTTTTGAAACATTCATATTAATACCTATTTTTGCCTATCTGAAATTATGGCAGAAATCTATTGTTTTTATAATTTTGAAATCTCATTCCTCACTGACAGGCTCTCAACTCTATTTGCTTGTGTCAGTACAACTGATTTTTTTGTTTTTTAGTATTTATGTATTTATTCTGATAAATGTTGTATTAGTGCAATTTTATGCTCCACATAAAATTTGGGAAAACTAAAGTAAAAATTATCTAGAATCTAAAGAATCCTTTATAAAAACAATGCATGAAGCTTAATGCCAATATTTACATATTGGAGACTTTCTTCTTACTCATTTGGATTTCAGAAAAAACATGGCTGCCTAACAAATGACTTGTGAGTGTGAGTGTGAGTGCTTAAAAGTGAGTCAATGTGCACATACAGATGGGTATGATGCCATGTAATGGAAATGTCCAGTCTTGTAAAAATTAAAATGCAATTTATCTAAATAATGTAATTTCTGTACTATTATACAAAGTCTATACAATTTTTTGGTTCATTAAACCAAGCATTTAATTTTATTATAAATTACCAACATGGAAATAAATGGGAGACATGTTGCTGATATCTAGAGAATAATGTAATCTCAAACAAAATATCTGAGTATTTTTTTAAGATTTTAAAAAATTATTATTGTGTGATTTTTAACACATACAAAAGAAACTATGTGGCATATGTGTGTAAATTACAAAGCATAATATCAAGCAGTCTTCCAGTTCAAAAACCTATCTTCCAAGGTAAACAAAACAAAACAAAAAAAAACCCTACATTAAAAAAAATAAACCTAATTTGCATTTTTAGAGATTGGTCGAGTTTTCAAAATACAGAACTTGTCTCACTTTGATGTCTTTACCTAGAAACCTGAATAGCCCAGCAGATCAGTCAGCTATGACCCTGTGTTATAGACTCTTTGAGGGTTAGTCCTTTACTACTATATTCTGTTTGTTCATTATGTAATTTGATTATGTAATTTTTTCCTTTGTGGTCAAATACAGAAAATATCTACCATCTTAGCATGTTTAAGTGTGCAGTTCAGTAACACTAGTTACTTCCATAGTGTTGAGCAACCATCACTACCATCCGTCTTCAAAATTCTTATATCATGTAAAACCAAAACTCTTTTCCATGAAACACCAACTCCCCATTTCACCCTTTCTCCAGGCTCTGGTGACCACCATTCTATTTTCTGTCTTGACAATTTTGATTATTCTAAGTATTTCAGATAAGTGGAATTATACAGTACATGCCTTTATATAATTGGCTTATTTTGCATAGTATAATGCCTTCAAGGTTCATCTGTGTTGAGGCATATGTCAGAATTTCCTTCCTTCTTAAGACTGAATAATATTCCACCATGTGCATATACAACATTTTGCTTATCTATTCATCCCCTGAAGGACACTTCAGTTGTTTGTTTTCACATTTCAGCTATTGTAAAGAAGTCTGTGATGGGCATGGGGGTATAAATTTCTCTTCAATTCATTGCTTTCAAGTCTTTTGCATATATAACCAAAAGTAGAATTTCTGTATCATATGGTAATTCTACTTTTTAATGTTTTGAGGAACTGCCACACTGTTTTTAACATTGACTGTGCTCTTTTAAATTCCCACCAAATGAAAACACAGGATTCTAACCTTTCCACGTCCTCTATGACCCTTGCTATTATTTGTGTGGGTTTTTTTTATAACAGCCATCCTAATGATTACATCTCATTTTAGTTTTGATTGGCATTTTCCTAATGAAGAGTGATGCATCTTTGTATGTGTTTGGAAGTCTTTTGTACTCAAATTCTTTGTCTATTTTGGAATCAGTTTGTTCAGAGACAGTTTTATTGTTGAATTTTAGGAGTTTATACATTCTGGATATCAACGCCTTACCAGATATGTAGTTTAAAAGTATTTTATCCCATTAGAAGAGTAGACTTTTTCTGTCCTTTGATGCACACTTTTAATTTTTTTTAACTGAAGTCCAATTTCTATTTTTATTCTATTGTCTATATCTTGGATTTATGTTAAAAAAAGTATTGACAAATTGAATGTTGTTAATATTTTACTGTATCTTTCCTTATAAAAGTTCTGATGTTTTAGATCTTAGGTTTAGGTTTTAATCCATTTAGAGCTAATTTTTGTGTATGGTACAACTACAACTTCATTCTTTTTCATGTGGATATTCAGTTTTCCCAGTACCATTTGGTTAAAAAAAAAGCTTTCCTTTTCTTATTGAATGATATTGGGAACTATTATTAGAAATAATTTGGTCACTTATGTGAATGATCATTTCTGAGCTATTATATGTCTGTTATTATTCCAGTACCAGTATGTTTTGATTCTTATAGTCTTGTGGAAAGTTTTGAGATCAGAAAGTCTTAGATCTCTGACTTTGTTCTTTATCAGGATTGTCTTGGCTATTGTGGTCCTTTGATATTCCATATTATTTTAAGATAGATTGTGTGTGTGTGTGTGAAAACTGTTGGGATTTTGATAGAGGTCCCATTGAATCTATAGATCACTTTGGGTAATACCAACATTTTAACACCATTAAGTCTTCCAGTCCAGGAAAACAGCATAACTTTCCATTTATGCATGTCTTCATTAATTTCATTCAGCAGCGATTTGTAGTTTTCATTTGTACAAGTTTTTGCTCTTTTAAATACCTTAATTTCTTAATTCAAGGAAGTAGAAAGGGGGAAATGTTGACTGATGAGTACTAATTATAGTTAAAAAGGAGTATGAAGTACTGGTGTGCTATTGCACAGGAGGGTGACAATAGGTAACAATTATGTACTGTACATTTCCAAGAGCCAGAAGAAAGGATTTTTGCAAGTCTCACCATACATAGATGATAAGTGTTTGAGAAATTACATGTGTTTAGCCTGATTTAAACATTACACAATGTATACATGTATTGAAATGTTACATAGTACCCTATTAATATATACAGTAACATCTTTATTCATCCGTTAAAAATAAATTTAATTTTAAAAATTTACATGGCTCTGAGGCCTGAGAATCAGCTAATGAAGCATAAAGAAAAAGCAAAGCCTGAGAAAGTAAAACCAAAATAAAAATAAATAACAATAATAATAATAATAATACCTATCTAGTAAAGTTGTTTAAAAGATAATAAATAATATCTAAATCATAAGGGATATAGCAGGGGTTTGGTTTAGTAAATGGAATATTTTATTAGAACCTGTTAAATATTTTTATATTCCCCTTCTGAAATTGTTACATCAGCAAGATTAATTCCCAATCTTTTACTCTAATGTCTGCATAAGTGCTTCTATATATATCACTCTTGAAGAAGGTTCTTTGCCTGAAGAGTCATGTATTAAAATAAGTTACAATTGGCATTGCTCTTTCAATGGGAAATTGAAATATAAAATGAGAACATAAAATTTATTCAAATATGGCTAAGGTTGTAACTCAGTGGTGGAGTACTTGCCTTGCATGTGTGAGGCACTGGGTTTGATTCTCAGCACTGCATATAAATAAATAAAGTTCTATCAACAACTAAAACAAAACAAAATTTTAAAAAATTTATTTAAATATATTTAATTGGAAAAATCTTTTAGCTCTTTTTAAATGATTCAGTTTCAAGATTAAGTAAAGCAAGCTTCAAATATTTAGTTTCATTTACAAAGGTAAAATTATAGGGTTTTCAATGTTCTGTCAAGTCTACCTATCTGATTGGCAAGCCATTCTAGAACTCTGTAGTGCTCATGGACACTCAGTTGGTTCAAGTACACTGAGCAGCAACTCCTTTGTAATACTCTAATAAAAAGAACATAGTATAAACTCTAAGACTCCCTCTTTGGAAGCTTCAGATTTTAACAGTAATATTGCAATATATGATTTAAATGCCACTTTTACAGCACTCCTGAAGAAAATGTTGCTTAACAGTCTGTCACATTTCAGTAATTAAGTCTACATTGTGAAGGGTTTTAAAAATTAAAAAATACAATAAATAAACAAATAATTTGGAGCTTACTATAACATTTGCTAGAATAATGTATTCTTTTTAGGACTCCAAAGGGTGTTGAGGTTTGGATCTTAATTGTCCCTTAAAGGTTCAAGCTAAAGACTTGTTTGCTAGTCGGTAGCAGCTGTAGCTGTTGGGAGACAGTGGAACGTTTAAGAGGTGGAGCCTAGTGGAAGGTATTTAGGTCAAAGTGGGTGTGCCCTTGAGAGAGATGTTGGGACTCCAGCCTTCTCATATCTCTGTCTTTGCTACTTAGCTTCTATAAGGTGAGCAACTTCCCTGCTTCATATTCCCACCATGATATTCTGCCTTTCAACAGGCACAAAAGCAACAATCAACAGACCATGGACAGAAACCTCTGAAAACATGAGCCAAAATAACCTCATAACATTTAAATCTTTTATTTTGGGGTTATTTTGTCACAGTTATGAAAAGATGACTAATATGGTGGTAGAGAGACCTTGGGGGAAACTACGATGTTTTTCTATCTTCTTTAGCAGTGAACAACTATTTTCTACATAATCACTAATGAAAAATGGAAAGGTAGAGACTGTCAATGAGAGGGTCCTTCTTCCTTCTGTAATTGAATAGAAAACTATTCATAGTGTGTCTCTTGTAAAGCTTGTGTTTAGTCTGTGAGATAAGGAGGAGGCAGTTCTTTGTTGGAGATGTGTCTCCTAATGGTCCTTGTTCCAAATTCTTCCAAGTACTTGTAATAAATATTTTTCCAGGCAGTGTATCTGCCCATGTATCTGCTCTATAAATCACTGGCAAACCTGTGTGTTTAAAGATCAGACTCCACCAATTGTTGAGTTGCATAAATTTCCTGAGCTGTATCTCTGCATGTTATTAAATATGCATCCCCAAAGAATTAAAAATGAAATATATTTAGGATGTATCCAAGTAAAGCACTTCATTAGTGATATGGGGAATATGTTCAAACAAAAAATAAATCCACTCATGAGTAAAAAGTACATGATATTACAAGTACAAAAGATTGGTTATGTGTGTCTCTGTCATTATCTGAGGCATTGAGATGTAAATATATACTTGTAAAGCTCTTAAATTCTTATGAGTCTTACCTTTTAATTTGTTAACTTTATACCACTTAGCTAAGATTTCTTATAAGATTTCTAATATGAGAATAAAATAACATTTTATATCAACTCACATTAAATAATTCATAAATTAGTGTCAATGTAGGGAAAAAATGGGAAGGGGAAAGAAAAGAAATTTTTCAAAAAGAAAATTATTTCTCTCACTAAGCTAAAGTTATGTTGTTTACAGAGCTGTTTCTTCTGGATGGTCATGAGAGAACCAGCTTTTTGCATTTTTTATGTTTCACTGGCTCCATGTACTCCTTAGTTCGTGGACCTTTTTCTTCATCCTCAAACCTCTTGTTAGTACCAGATTGAGATCTCAGCAGCAGCACAGTGACCCCCTCTCCTGTCCCCTTCTTTCTTTTTCTTAGCACCTTCTAACTACATTAGTATCACCAATGTGATAACCAGATTAACCCAGAATAATTAATCTCTGTTTTCCAGTCAGATGATTAACAGGCTTCATTCTCACTTGCAGTGTAACATATCTCCACAGAATGTAAACATGTTTGGGGATGAGAGAATTATTCTTTCGAACATAATGCCCCTTTTTTTGGGGGGAGTGAGGGATACCAGGGATTGAAATCAGGGAAACTTGACCACTGAGCCATATCCCCAGGTCTATTTTGTATTTAATTTAGAGACAGAGCCTCACTGAGTTGCTTAGTGCTTTACTTTTGCTGAGGCTGGCTTTGAACTCACGATCCTCTTGCCTCAGCCTCCCAAGCTACTGGGATTACAGGCATGCACCACTGTTCCCAGCCACAGTACCCTTAATTTTTCACAGTCTACATTGAGTCTGTTGTATGTACAACTTCTTATAAAATATATGTGAAAATATAAGCCTTACAAAATAATATTCTGAATTTTGCCTTTCACTCACAGCCTTTCTTAGACATCATCCCATTTACTTCTGGCTTCCATAATTTCTGATGAATAGTAAGCAATAATTTTAATTACTATTTCCTTGAATGTAATGTACCATTTTTCTCAGGCTGCTTCTAAGATTTTGTCTTTTTTTTTTTGATTCTTATAAATTTCACTGACTATTATGTATCCTGGCAGAGTATTTCTCATTTTTATTGTTTGAGATTTTTCTCAGCTTCTTGAATCTGTGAATTTATATCTTTCACCAATTTGAGAAGATTCTAAGCCATTATCTATTTAAATATTGTTTTTCTGATTTTTGTTATGATTTATGATTTATTTTCTGATGTATGTTCCCTTATCTTTTTGAGAATATACTTTTTAATATGTAACTTTTAATATTAAATTAATTATGCAATAATATTTTAACATGAAATAACAAATATACCTAAAATATTCTTTTAATGTTGTTTTATAGATTCTTGAGTTTATATAATTTATTTCAGTATTTTTCTTCCTTGCAATCCTCAGATTGGATAATTTCTATTGATTTGTCTTCAAGTTGACTTACTCTTTCTGCTATCATCACCATTCTGCTGTTGGAATTACATAACAATATTTATAATGTTAGATATCTTACTTTTCAGCTATATACTTTTTATTTGGTTATTTTTTATAGTTTGTAATTCTCTGTTTACATTCCTTAAGTTTTCTTTTATTCTGATCCTGTTTTTTTATTTACCTTCTTGAGCATTGTTAATCACTGCTTTAACATTCTTGTCTGCAAAATTTGTCATCTGAGCCATTTGGAGGTCAGTCTTCATTGATTTATTTTTCTTCTGAGAATAGATCACATTTTCCTGATTCTTTCTATATGGGGACATTTCGGCTTTGTATCCTGGATTTTGTAAAAGCTATACTGTGAAGACTCAAGTTTCTTTTACAACCATCTAAAATGTTTTCTTCTTTCAATTTAGGTTACAATGTGCTTGAAAATCTCATCCTAGTTCCTTTCTAGCTAGAGCCTTTACATTCTGCCCTGCACATGCATGATATAAGGCACTACATAGAATTTGGGTATCTTGACTCTTCATGGAATCCTCTCTACACTTTCCAGCAGCTCTGGTTGCCCTAAATACTGTCTTCTATTTCTGTAGGCCAGCGTAATTCAGATTTTCATAATTTTCACTCACTACTATATTTTGCACTATGGTGGTTATCTGTTTTCAGGATAAGAGCTACATACAAACAACCAACAATTAAATAATCTGTCCTAGTCCTTTCTTCCAAGTGTTGGCTCTTTTCCAAAGTGTTTTTATTCATTTTTCAGAATTATAGAGTAGTTTTTGATTTTACTTTATCTAAAATTGTATTTGTTATTTTTGGGGGATCAGACTGTTCATTTGTTAGTCTGCCCAGGATTTTCATAACAGATATCATAGATGAAATCTCTGAGATTTCTCTCCTTGACTTACAGGTAACCGACTCCCCCTGTGGCTTTCACATGATCTTTTCTCTCTACTTCATTTAACTCAGTTGCCTCTGTGACAGCCCTATCACCAACTACAATCGTGTTCTGAGGTTATAGGGGTTTGGCACTGACACAGTACAGCCCATAGTGGTTCAAAAGGAAATTTCTCAGTCTCATCAAAACTGACAAAGAAATTAGATGTGGTAAACTTCCTCTGAATTCTGATTTAATCACAGACTCTTATTCAGTGTAAGTCCAAGCCCCCCTTTGTTAATATTCTTTTCAGTATGTCAGATAAACCTATGTCCATCTTTGTTCCTATAAATCATCCATATGATTTCATCTTTGTTCCTATAAATCATCCTTAATTTCCTCAATTAAGTCTATATAGCTTACTAAATGCAGTTACTCCTTAAATGTCAACATCACAAACATGGGAGGCTATCTTGAGAATTTTATATCTATTATGCCAAATGTCTAGGAATCAACTTCATTGAATTTATCTAATAGCTCTTGGGTCTGACTCTGACTCTGAAGTGAAGCACAAGTCACATGCATGTGGTTCTCTGCCTTAAACTTTACAGTTGTTCTCAATTTCACTTTGAGTGTAGCCAAAGACCTGGCAGTGTCCAGCTGGTTTGTACACATAGGTCTCACAATTTTGCTAACTATATAACATACAGATGTATTATGTGTTGTTTTCATTTTGTTTTGTTTTAATGCTTAGGTTCTTCTATTAGAATGCAAACTACATGAAGACAGTGTTTTGTATTTTTGTTTGGTTTTGTTTTGTTCTCTTTTGTTTATTGCCAAATCTAAAGTGTCAGAACACATCTGGAACCTGGCAGATGGTTAATACTATTTGTCAAATTAATCAAAAGGAACATTCTATAGTTTTCCCATTGTCCTTTGACTGAAATGAACATATTGGAAAACAATAGCTCAGAATATTAACACCAAGAAGACATAGGATATCAACCCTTTTTTTTCCTAGAGTACTAATCACAATCACATGTTTAGAAATTCTTCCTTCAATTGTTTGTGATTATTTATGTCAGTGATATTTTGTATTTTGATATTTTACAGGTGACATGTCAAATCTGAACTACTGCAATGTATTTTAATATAGGATATTATTAAGGAATTGGTAGCACTTAAAATGTGGATTTAAATACTGAGTTTCTGAAACAAATATTTTAGTTCTAATTGTGCCCTGTTCTGTTTTAGTAGTTTTGAAACTATTCCATGAAATGTGTATCAATTCACTGTTCACTTTTTGTGAAAAAGTCCAGTGTAAACTGTATTAAATTCCTCAGTCAAGGTAATTATTGATGACAATAATAATAATAATTTTTGAAAATTCTTTGAATCTGATTTTCTCTGTCTTATGGCTTCCTGAAAAATATTTTAAATATGAAATATTGCCATTGAAGTAAGTTATTATCAACTCAATGAAGGTGGCCTCAGTTCTTTTGATGCTGCTCTCCACACACGTGTTGATGACATCATCTCTGTGTCTCCAGATCAGAGTGTGTGTGTGAGTGTGTATGCCCCTATGAGGGTATGTCACCGTCTCCCCACCACATTTCTCAATCTTTATCAACCTAGAAACAACACTTACAAAACTCAGATGCACCCAAGAGAAGCAGCTACGCGGAAAATAAACCCACAAAGGACAATTTAAAAATAAAAATGTTTTTTTCCAGCTTCCTAGTTTAAAAATACCATGTTTGTTGAGACTTGTAATGATTAAAAATAGCTCTTAAGTAGAAAGATTGTGTTTTTTTAAGATCTGTTTATCTGACATTTTCTGTCAAAAATATTTAAGAATCAACCTTCATATTTCCTCAGCAATGTCTCATAAGTCTTCGGAGCAATCGCTGCCCCCAGGGTCTTAACCACTTCCTGAAGTCACGATGTAGTTTCAGAGTTGGATCTTGTTTCAAACATTTCTGAAAAAGAATAACTCAGCTTTTTGAGGTTTTCCTAGGCAGAAACTGACAAGAAACTAAAGCCAGTGATCTTTTCAAGAGATATCATAAACTGTATAAAATAGACATGATAATTCTGATAAGTAGTTTTAAGGTTAATTCTTTTGTAATGTCTAACTCAAAGTTATATTTGCAAGTATTTTAAATTAATAACAAGAGGCTTTTTTATAAATGATTGGTAGCAAGATAGAAATGTACCGGAAGGCCATCCTTTACTCCAAGACATTCACCTATTTAATTTTTTTCCTAATTCTTTTTCTCTTTCCTCAAGAAGTTACCCAATCATAATGAATTAGTTCAACTTTCTACTTGCAAGTCTCATATCCTTTGTACTTAGAATCTTTTGAGGTTTCAAAGGGTGAATTGTGGCCCAAGCATTACTCCATCCAAGAAAATATGCGGAGTCCAAGTGACCCCAGAAAGTATTCCCTACTAGGGAGAAAAATATATATGTTTTTACAATATTTATTTTCTTCCTTTGATATGCAGCTAGAAAATAACGTACGTTCTCGTCTTCCTCCGAGGCTGTTAAAATACACCCAAACACCCAGAAACAACAAGTTTAATTCAAGCAAAGTTTTATCAAGCCCACAAGCTCCTAAGAAGGACATCCAGAAGTTTGTAAAGAAGGAAGGAAGCCTTAGGCACACCTTGACTCCTGAGATAGAGTAGGCCACTGAGGCACATTCTCATGGCTCCTCTAAGTCACTTTTCTGTCCCTGTCGTAGATTGGTAGCAATAGTTCCTGGCCAGCAATGTAAACCTCCATGCACAATTACAGAAGAGGAGAGATGGATGACTTTTAGTATACGCCAATTTGCATGATGACACAAGATTACATTTCAACTGGCAGATTTCTCAAGTCTCTTTTTTTGACAAAACAGTCTATCATGTCAGGATGCAATGCTTAGTAACTTCTTATGAGGTCAGACGCAATGTCTGGAGAAAGCAACACATTTTTTAACTTGGTGAGCTTACTTTTCTCACCACAGAGTTGTAAGCAAATATAGAAGTATTTGCAAATTACTTTCAGCAATGCCCATTGTAGGTAGATGCCTTATGATAGATGGAAGAAAAGATACTAATAATAATTTTTTGCACCTGGTACTCTGATAAGCACTTCATAATTACCTCATTTTATTATTCAAAAAAATTAAAAAGCAGGTCTTTTTAAAATCTGCATTTCAAAGACGGGTTATTCTGGCTCTAGAAAACTGTACTCTTCATATGAGACCTTATTATTTTCTCTGTGAAAGTGAAGTTCTTTTATTTATTTATTTTTTTGCTGGCATTCACTCCAAGCCATTTTTTTTCCTTGTAAATCTGTATACTGGCATAGGTGAAGTGCATATCTAGCCTACAAATAGCAGATTACTCATGGCTTTCCCAATTTCAGGTAGTGCATACTATATCTACTAGTTATCTGCAGGTGAGATGCCAGAAAAAGTTGATACATCTGGAAGTTAAGCCTAGACAAGGGCTTCCAGCTCTCTTTAGGCCATGAGATACTTGCAAATTCTTCAAGACACTATGTACTATTTTAGGAGAGAAGTGAGAATTTCATTGCTAGCAGGGTGGAATGGCACACACCTGTAAGCCCAGTGACTCAGGAGGCTGAGACAGGAAAATCACAAGTTCAAAGCCAGCCTCAGAAAACATGAGGTGCCAAGCAACTCAGTGAGACCCTGTCTCTAAATAAAATACAAAATAAGACTGGGGATGTGGCTCAGTGGTCAAGTGCCTCTGAGTTTCATCCTCCTTAACCATCCCCCCCAAAAAAAGAATTTCATTGTTTTCATCCATTTATTCATTCACACATACACACATTTACTTATCTTTTACTGAATAAATATTTGTGCATATGTGCAAGGCATTCATAGCTATTGGTAATGCAGAGGTATAACAAGTAAAGATTCTGACTTGCAGTCTAGCAAAAGGGACAGAATAAAAAGTAATTGCATTATGAAGACAATATAGAAATTACAAAACAATACCAGAAGGAATAAGAACTCGTCTAGATGTTCTAGGAAGACTAACTGATGAAATGGAAGATAAACAGGAAAAGGAGTAGTGAGGGGTCACAGAATGAATTGACAAAAATGTGAGCCGTGGAGGAGGCCAGTGTGGCTGAAGCCAGAGAACAATAACAATAGGGCCAGGCTGTGAGCTAACCCTGGAGAGTGGTAGGTAGGGCCAGATCAGGCCATGTCGTCCTTAAAAGTTCCAGTTTTTATCCGAAAAATTGCACAAAGTTGAACTAATTCATTTTAATAGGCTTTATTCAGGGAAGTTACATGTTGAGATTTCTGTTTGAAAGATCAATTCAGATGCTGTGTTAAGAACACAGTGGGACCAAATCAAGTATGTCAGATAAGAAATGATGAAAACTTGGGTTATAGTAATAAGAATTCAGAATGAAGAAATCTAAGACGTAAGAGAAGTAATTTTTTTTTTCAATTACTGTTTGAAAGTGAAGAGGAAAGAAGGAGATGCACAGAGGGACACTTCCAATGGAGAAGTTAAAAGTTAAATGAGGAATGCACAGACGCCCGCTTAATATGGCCACTTCTTGCTCAGTAGGTGCATGGCCTTCTCTTCCTACGCACACTTTTCTTTTAGTAGGAAGATTTGCTCCATTCATCCTTAGATTCAATAAATGATTCCTGTGCTTGACCTTCTAAATTTTTTTTTCCCTGCACAGAAAGTTTGAGAAATCTAAACTACAAAACAGAGCACTTAAGTATTTTTGAGAGGCTGGGGAGATGGTAAGTGAAGATACTCATTCCTCTTTAAAGGAACTTCATTCCTTATTTGGATCATGAGAAATGATCTGCAACAATCTCAGGGAACCCTAATATCAGGAGACAGAAAAGAAAAGCCTTGTTGAATAAACAACTGATTTTTTGGAACTGAATATTTAGCTTTGATTTTCTGCAGTCTTTAGAACTTGATTAAAGTATGTTTATTTATTTTATGCCTTTTATTATCTTTATAAAATAATTCAAGATGGTACATGGTCATTTGAGTGGTATTGCTATTTTCTAAAAGCTTTGATTTATATCATAGCTCTGAAACTGTGACTTGATTTTAGGACTGACTTCAATCCTAAAC
Organism: Ictidomys tridecemlineatus; assembly: GCF_052094955.1. NCBI lineage: Eukaryota > Metazoa > Chordata > Mammalia > Rodentia > Sciuridae > Ictidomys > Ictidomys tridecemlineatus. The sequence goes on from NC_135482.1 coordinate 168,224,976, forward strand.
TCCTGTCTCTCACCCCACAGTCCTATGAGCACTCAATCTGATAGACCACTCTGCTGTTGTTTCTACTTTTGTGTCCCTAAAAAACCCACCTGACCTCTGTGTACCTCAATTTCCAGATTATATGAAGAGATGAGGTTGATGATTTTTGTCATACCTTCCATCTCTAACTTTCTACGAAAGACAATCTTAGTAAATCTAACAAAGTGTGCATGTATAAATGTGTTTTCTTTATTTAACTTTTGCAATCATGTATATCTTCAATGTTGAAAATAAATCTCATGTACTTCTTTCTCTTCTAAGAAATAAAGGCAAATAAATAATAAGCAAGGCATTTGCAATTTTGAGATCCCAAGCATCTGAAATGCTTGCTAACATGTAGGCCATATCTTTGCTTCCTCCCTGTCCGTTCCAACCTTGTGTCCATCTCCACACATACCTGTTCCAGCCTATTAAGTTATCAGAGCCCCCTTCAGCAGAACCTCTCTCAGGTCAGTCCACTAATGAAACACTCCCAAATCAAAACTAAACAGCTCTCCCATGCTCTTTTAGATAATCTTAGCAAGGAGGAAAGTAATCTGATTTCCTGTTCAAAAATATTACATACAAAGATGTCATCAACTGATAGAGTAAGCCACCCAGAGCCATTTATATTTCAACATAGGAACTGAGAAATGGTCTGCAACACTGAGAGCTTATTGGCTGAGTGACAATTAAAAATGCAGGGGAGCAGGTCTCATTGTTCAGGAAAGATGATCTATTTCCAAAGTACATCTAAAAACAGAAGACTTCACTGGAAGCCTCATTTCTAAAATCGTATAGATCCCATTATTTAATCTTCCCTTGTATGCTCCAGATAATGGGCACTATAGAGGAGAAAGAGGAATGCAAATCCCCTGCACTAATAGCATCCGGGGATGGAGGGAAGAAACCTGGAGACCTTTAAACATAGTGTCTTTAAACACCTGTCTGTTGATATTTGGAGGGAAAAACAGGTAAACTGGAACAATCCCTCTTTCGTGGAAGAGACCTTTTATTAATAGCCACTGAAACAATAACAAAAAAGTTGCTGTTCTCTGCATTCAGTCCTCAGACACTCTTAGAGATTTCTTTTGAAATTTCAGAAGATAACCCTTCTAAGATCTGAATAACACTTGAGCTGTTTTGTAAAATACAGTGGCCACTGGCTGCATGAGGGAATTCTGCCTTTGAAATGCCATTTTTCCAAGTTGAGGCATGTTGTAAGTGTAAAGTAGACATCAGATTTCAAAGGCTCAGTGCCAAAAAAGAAAAAGGAAAAGGAGGAGGAGGAGAAAGAGGAGGAGGAGGAGGAGGAGGAGGAGGAGGAGAAGGAGGAGGAGGAGGAGGAGGAAGAGGAGGAGGAGGAGGAGGAGGAGGAGGAGGAGGAGGAGGAGGAGGAGGAGGAGGAGGAGGAAAGAACAAATATCTCAACGACACATATTTATATTCTTCACATCTTAAAGTAATAAAATTTTAAAAATGTTGGATCAAAGAAGATCTATTATTAAATTTAATATACCTGGTTCTTTTTTCCTTTTGAAATGTGCGTATTTGAAAATTTAAAAATTACTCATATGGCACATATCACTTGTCTTGGGACAACATTGCTTCATACTGAGGAAATTAAATGTCTGTATTTTATTGGACAAGGCAAGCAAGACAGTTTTAAGTTAAAATAAATGTAAAGAAATTCAGGAAGTTACCCATCTTAAATCTCTTTAAAAATTACCAGTTTTTTTCTGAAGTAGGTTTGTTACATGTTGCAAAGATACTTTGTATTTAAATTGTAGATAAATACAAAGTAGATTTTTAATTTATTGACCTTTGAGTCACTTATTTATTTTTTTTTTCTGGCAACCTGCTCCTGAGGGAGATAATTTTTTTTAAATGCATTAAATGTTATAAAATTTAGAAACCTTTAAAAACAGGGATTTGTTTATTTCATAACAGATTAATCAATTACTTTAAATTGAATAAGGTTAGCATTTGATTGCCCTGACAACATTTGCATTGTACTTAATAGTTCTCCAAAAACTATCATTGTATATGTTATAATCACTTTGAAATCTGCTGTTTCTTTTACACTTTTACACTTGCAAAAATGTCTTGTTTGAAATAACTGTTACTATGATCATCCATTATAATGATATTAAAATAATCAGCATAACATTGTATTTATGAACTTGCACAAGGCAAAGAAAAGCAAGTTTATAAAATGGGCAGCAATAACAGACCTCTAGAAGAAAAACAAATCTTTTAAGAGAAGACAGGTTGTTCATTTTATCGGAACCAATTTAGTGTGAATTTTAGAACAATTGTTTGGGAATTCTTCTATTGACAACAAAAGACTTCATATCATTGTTATTTTGTAAAAATTATTTTTAAATAAAAACTCATTTAGAGTACAAAACCTACTTTTTTCCTGTTGTAAGATAAAATATCTAAACTACACATTTATATCATGATATAGATCATTGAATTACACTTTTTGCTAAAGTATCTTCATGTAAAAGTAATATTCTGTCTTGCTCTTGAAAGTTATTTGCCTTCATTTATTTCATTTCTTTTTCTTCTTGAAAAATCTATAAAGGACCTAAAGGTCAGTCTTCAACTGGTTTTTCTAATCAAATGGATGTATAGAGTGTTGGACAGGTAAATACTTTATATTTATAAGTTGAGACTTTATGAGGAAAAAGCCAGTAATTTCAAAGTCAATAATTTCCATACCAAAGCTATGGGACTCATCCTACCTGAAAAGCAAGAATGACAAAATTTCATGATATACTGTACTTGGTCTATGGGCTAGAAGTAGTGACACCCTCTCAAAATGAGAAAGATGTCAATAAACAAGTCTCTCTAAAATAAAGACTGGTAGCCAAAAATAAAATTTTATAAAGTTTTTGGCTTATTTTATGCCTACTAAAATAGTCACATCCATGTGGAAGTTATGCATAAGCTGGGGGATATGTGATCTCTTAATATTTACAGATACCAGGAAAGTAGGAATCAAATGATCTAGCAAGCATTCAAAATTAGTAATTCATTTGGAATAGAATGAAGACAAGTAGTTCCCTTTTCCTATATCATGGTCATGTTTATTTACTAAGAAAATAATTTTCTTGCTAGTGCTTCAGATGCAGTAGTAAAGCTGGTTTAAATATGTGTGTGTGTGTGTGTGTGTGTGTGTGTGTGTGTGTGTAATAATGTACCATATATTTTAATTTTTTTAGAAAGAATATCTTATCATTTGTGCTTCTGTCTTTTTCTTCAGTCCTTTGTTTATACTCAACCTCCTCCTCTATGTATGATGAGCAGCAGTATTAAGTCATATAATTTCCTAGTTGCAATTTTTAATAGCAGAAGTTTATGTTTCTATCATTGCCATTCATATAATTATTCATTGACTATAAAATATATTTCTCAAAGGTCCTTGGATCAGAAACTCTTGAAGGAATTATAGATACAGAGATAAATAATATCAAAACCTATATGGAGATATACAGAGATAAATATTTACATAGTTAACTACAATGGTATATATTATAAATGATGATATCATGACCAAAGCACATATAGAGAAAACCTACCACTCTAAAGAGGGATTCATGAATGTTTTCTCAGTATAAGAGCTGGCCAGAGAAAAAGAAGAGAGCAGAGACTGGATCAGTTGAGTTGGGGGGAGGAAGGGATTAGAGCAAGGAATCACTGGAGCTTGGAATGTATGTTTGGAAGGAGGAAAGTTGAATGATGAAATATAACTTCTTATCCTATAGTAATTTCACATACTAAATTTTTCTTTCTCTGTTTCATTTGTAATTCTGTATTTGTAATTGACTATGCATAACGTTGTTAAATGCTCTCTACAATGACAGGGCTATGGATATTTTGTGCTCATTTAATATTTTTCTAATGTGATTGACAGAGTCTTTTTTGTTTTTTTAATTTTCTTCAAATCTGGTTATCTATCAGATATCTGGATGCTGATAAGATTTGGTATTAGAAGTTATCCACTTCTTAGATAACAAGTGAATGTTCCAAATCCTCAACTTGAAAATTATTCTCAATCTTTAAACATTAGTTATTGTCAGCTTTTGGTCAGCCAGTATTGCAAGACTCTTGAAGAAATGGCTTGATTGTGACTCCTCCTCCCCAGTGTTTTCTGCCTCCACACATCCTGGAGTGGAAAATTCTCTCTTGAACTTAGCTCCAGTTACAGGTGGACATTTCATCTCTGGGAAGATGAACTTGTATAGACATGGTGGAAAAACAAAACAACAAGAATATATTAATCTCAGGGAAATATGTCACAAAGGATCCTCTACGAGCCCTTGCTACATGAAAAACCCCTCTTTAACCTAATAAGATGGTGAAAACTATTTAGATGCCATTTACTTATTTGGAAAAAGAAAATAGAAATTTCTTTGCCATTATTTGGGGTTTTAACTTTTCCTCTTTCAACTAACTGAATAACTTTGAAGTAACTGAATAAATGATTTACTCAAATTTGGGACTTACTTTGAATAATATATATATTTTATAGACCACTACTGTTCTTAAAGTCCAGGAGTAAGTCTGAACATACTCCCTTGCCTAACCCTGAGTTACTCTACTTTATGAAGGAGTAGTTGGCCAAGAGTTACTCCATTCTGAGTGCAAGTCATGACGTGGAGTGACTCTACATCTTGTTTGTATAAGTAAACAAGTGCCATCTGCCTAGCACAATCAGAAGGCACAAAATGATGAATAAATTAATCATGCTAGAAATCACCTGTGAACTTATCGATTTAATAAGAAGCACATGGATGCCTGGGCATATCAACTCCTTATCAGAAAAACCAGGCCCCTGGGTTTATCAAACACACCTGACCACCAAATGAAGCAACTGCCTCATTGAGACCCATAAAAGGAGGAGCACCCCAATAATGGACATGGCAGCAGCACCCTGACCCTGGTATCTGGTCACTCATCACAAACCTTACCCGGGAAAATCACCACAGTGACATATCTCCAGTTGTGTCCCTTTGGGTTTTAGCACAACACAGTTTCTCCTACCCAAGATGACCATGCATAGCCTACTCTGACTCACAAGTGAGTGTCACCCAAACTGACATTTCAAACTTACACTCTAAAACTGCCTTCTGTCAGGACCGTGGCTATTGATAAGTTTTGCATTCTGACAGCTCTACACCCTGAAGTTCTTCTGCTGGTTCCTAATGTTCTTTGATTAGGAACCTGCAGTGACTCTTTGTATTGATCTGCTCTGCCTTTGCTCTCAGTTCAGCTTATTGAACATCTGTGGCTGCCTTAAAACTTTCTTTACCTTATTCTATCTATCTATCTATCTATCTATCTATCTATATATATATATATATATATCTGTATATCTAATTATATATATACACACACACACACACACACACACACACACATCACTGTGTAAAGTGTGATGTATGACTTGACTGTTATAAATATTAGTTGTTAAGATTGGAATAAAAGAAAAATTTTCATACTGCTTTCCAGAGTGGTTGCACTAATTTGCAGTCCCACCAGCAATGTATGAGTGTACATTTAGTGTTCCTTTAGTGTACCTTTAACCTCACACCCTCACCAACATTTATTGTTTGTTTGTTTTGTACTGGGGCCTTGTGCATGCAAGGCAAGCACCTTACCAACTAAGCTATGTTCCCAGCCCTGTTAATTGTATTCTTGATAATTGCCATTCTGACTGGAGTGAGATGGAATCTCACTATAGTTTTAATTTGCATTTCTCTAACTGCTAGTGATGTTGAACATTTTTTTTTCATATATTTGTTGACCGATCATATTTCTTCTTCTGTAAACCATTCTGGAAAGCATTATGGAGATTCCTCAGAAAACTTGGAATGAAAACACCATTTGATCCAGTTATCCCACTCCTCATTCTTACTCACAGTACTTAAAATCTGCATACTGTAGTATTGTGGCCACATCAATATTTATAGCAGCATAATTCACAATAGCTATAATTCATAATTCAGCATAATTCACAATGTAACCAACCTAGGAACCTTCAATTGATGAATGGATAAAGAAAATGTGGTATATACACACAGCAGAATATTACTTGGGCATAAAGAAGAATGGAATTATGGCATTTGCCAGTAACCAGGTGGAACTAGAGACTATCATGCTAATTGAAATAAGTCAATCCCAAAAATCTAAAGGCCAAATGTTCTCCGAATGCAGGTGCCAACTCAAAATTAGTGGGGGTTAGGAAAGAGGGAGGTCACCAGATTGGACAAGGAGGAGTGGGTAGAATGGGGGTAGATGTGAATGGGAAAGAAATTAGAATGAATCGGACATAACTTTCCTATGTTCATATATGAATACATGACCAGTATAATGCCACATGTCAATAAAAGAAAATGGGAAGTTATACTCGATGTATATATAATATGTCAAAATACATTCTATTGTCATGCATAACTAAAACGAACAAACAAAAAATTTAAAAAGTTTAGAATAAAAGAACCTGTGATTGCCTGGTCTATGACTATCATGTGACACACCAGATTCCAGAATTACAGATGCTGAAAGTGGTGTAGCATGTGAATTTATTGTAATTCAGTAAATTCTACATTGTGCTAAGACAAGCATATTTGACTTATGTTAATGATATAGCATACTCATGAAATCCCTATTGTAAATTTGCATTGCTTTAGGATCTAAGTTTGAGGTATCTACAGAAGTTTCTACAATATGTATCATGGTCTTACTGAATTTAGTAAAAGGAAAAATGTTCAAAGTGTCTTGGTCTTTCAACAATGCTTTGGATAAAGTATAATTATCCTAAGAGAAATGTAAGTAAATATTTTGACTACATTTCTCTTACCTATGATGCACCAAAACTCACATTATAAATGTTTGGAGGTAGTTAAATAGTTACTCATGGTTAGCAATAATATGTCTGGATGATATGAAGCAGATTTGTTCTGCTTGCTATCAAGTGGACTTTCCACCACCAGAGAAGAATTTAGCAAGAAATTCTTGGGCATTTGCAAACCTCCTCAAAGCTTTCAGTTATTTCCACTGAAAGTCTAGGTACAAAAAAAAAAGGGGGGGAGGTGAGATTCTTATAATGGTGACCTTTAATACTGCTAATATCATGAACTTTATTTACTATCAGGTGTAGTAGTTATCTGTTTGGACTAATAAATTTAATTCCTATATTAGGATAGAGGGGTGCTGACATGGTAGAGCAGGACGATAGCTCATTCTTCCTCTCCCCGGTCAATATAGATCAAGAGATCAAACCAAAGTCTGAGGCACGATGATAGGAATGGCCCAGGGACAAAAGTAGTAGTTCCTTTTGCCCTGGGACCTAACTTTCTGACATTCACTATCTTTTATAATTTCTTATATGCAAATGAAAGGTTACAAGGAATAGACAATGATTTTGTAGGAATTCTTTCGTCTCATAATTGGGCTATTCCTAGCTAATATAAGTATTTTTAGAAAGATAGTTTTAGTTTTACTTCCAGGAAAGTAAAGAAGCAATTTTGAGTACCCCAGGTAGCAGGATGGTGTCTTTGGCCTACTTGCCTGTGGCAAGGGGAGAGTTGCAATGGAGAGTGGTGCTGGTACAGGAAACTATACAAACTGAACTCTTTCAATACACTAGGATTATTTTAGAATTTACCTGAGACTTTGTAATTAAATCTTATATGCATAACTAACTCTTAAGTAATCTGCTCATGCCTTGTGATATTTAAAGATGATTATTGAAAGCCCTTTAGAGACAGTCTCAAATTTACAATCACATAGTATTTTAGAAGCTTATACTTTGGTGAAATGATTTGGGGGATACATTTACTTTTTGGAACAGAGTGATATTGCATATTGAAAGTTTCAAGTCAAAGAACACAAGCTGATTTAATTTATCTGTATGTTCAGTAGTATACATTCATAATAACAAAAGCAAACTATATTTGAATGTGTATTTAGAGTGCTTCAATTTTATATGAGTATTAAACATTACACATTCTCTCTTTAAAGGCTAAGGCCTAAAATAATCACAGTTCTTTTATATGAGTTTTTGATATTAATATTTTCTTGCATAAAATTCCGATATTGGTATTTTATTCTCAATGTTTGGACATCATCAGTAGTTTATTCAAGGAAACAATTTATTTAGTACTGGTTTCTCTTTTTTAAATTACATTTTTCATTAGACAAACATAGCTCTATTTACACAAAACAGCAAGCTACAGAAAAGAATTCCATTAGCGTCTTTTTTTTTTCAGAACAATATCAAGAGGATTAAAGAGTATGGAGCCCACATTTGCCATTTCCAAGACTTACTAATTTGTCATCAATTCTTGTAGCATTGAAACACAATGGATTTCCTTGGTATGTTAGCTAGCTTTTTATTGCAGTAGAAAAATGTATAAGGAAATTAACTTAAAAGGAAGAAAGATTTATTCTGGTTTATGATGTCAGATGTTTCAATTCATGGTTGATTCCACGGTATTGGAGCCTCTGTTGAGGCAAACCATAGTGGGAGTACACGGCCAAGGAGACCTATTCACCTCACATCAGCTGAGAAGCAAAGAGACAGAAGATCCTCTTCAAGGGCTTGACCAGTGACCTGACTTCCTTCCACTAGGCCCCACCCCTTAAAGGTTCCCCCACTTCCCAATAGCACCACAGGCTGCTGACCAGGCCTTTAGCATGAGGTTTTGGAAAATACAATGTAAACCATGGCATTTGGCCATTACTTGAAATATTGTTTTTATTCTCTTTATAAATTTGGTTTTTATTAGATTCTGAGCACTGACTTCTCACCTGGATTAAAACAGTCTACTTACCCTACACTCAAGCACCACCGTAGATCTCCTAGGAAGCTGCCTGGACTACTTCATGTTATGTTAAGGAAAGGGAAAAATCCTTAAATGTGTATTTTCTGGAAATAGGTGTAAGAATATAAATGTGTTCTTCTATTTGTTTTTAAGGTTAATGACTTCAACCAGACTTTTCTCTGGAACTGTCATAAGCCACTAGTACCTCCGTGATCCCATAAACCTCTGCTATGTTCAGCAGTTGATTCAACTGAGGAAGCATTCATTTATGTCTCTGTGCCAGGCAGTGGTGGTAGGGATCAAGTGATGAAAAACAGCAGACTTTTCACAAGGAGTTCACTGTAATCCATAATTAAAATGCAGGAGACATGGAAGATAGAGCTAATTTTACATGTATGTTCAATGTACAAAATAAGCACTGAAAGAAAAAGAACAATTGAATCCAAGTTGAATTAGAATAAGCAGCTGAGTTGAAAGATAGCTAGGGATTCACCATGACAAAAGAGAACATGAAGGATTCCAGACAAAAATATCAACATATTCAAACCCACCACAGTAAGAATGGTCCCTGGCCTGGTTAGAGCACTCACAGGGTTTTGCAAGTCTGAAGTATAAATACAAAAGTCAGGAAGGAAGGAAAAGAGTTGCAAAAAGAAAGAAAAAAGAAGAAGAAAAAAAAAAACCTAAGGGCTTTGAATGCCTTGTGTAAATCTTGGTCTGTATCTCAGAAAGAGATGAAATACAATCAGCATTTCAAAAGCCATCTCAACAGTGCAATGTGTAGATTAGAAAGAGAGGAATGTAGAAGCTAAAGGACTTGAGCAGAAAATAGACTTAATTTTCTTGGCTTAGATCTGAAATACTATCTTGGGTTATATTATGATGATATCTCAAAATAATTTAAACTAAGGAATGATATTGAAGGAGGTAAAAACAGGAGAAAATGAGAGGCTGGTTTGATACAATTTGTAACAGAATGAAGGTGGATTATGGTTAAGGTACCTGTAGTCCCAGCAACATAGGGACAGACTTATTTTTTATTAGCCTTTGTTGAAGTAAATTTGACATATGATAAACTTCACGTACTTAAATTGGGCATTTGTGTGTGCACACCTGTGAAAACTTCACATAATTAAAATAATGAACATATCCATCATTCCCACACGTTTCCACTTACCCTTTTGTAATTCCTCTCTAAATGCCCACCACTGTTCAAACAACTATTGATTTAACTACTCAGATTTTAGTTTGCATTTTATAATGTATAATGGTATCTGAGAAAATCTTGGGACAGTTTGTTTGTTTGTTTGTTTGTTTCAATTTGGTTGCTTGCTTTCTTGTTATTGTGTTTGTCTAGTTGAATAATATAATACAGGAAAGTTGTTTCACAATATGATTTTCTTGATACCAAGAAATTTCTAAATCTTAACTTAGCCCATGAAAATATGGAAAAAAAGTTTATATATCATCTGGGTCAATATATTGACAGCAATCAATATAATACATAAGGAGTAGATAAGCAATATCATTTAAATAAATTATGAACTTATTGTGTGACGACTTTCAAGTGGTAATTTTTCAATAGAAAAAAAATGTTGATTATATAACTTGAAGAATATTATCAAAACAGGCAAACTATAAAAGATTATCTTATGTTAGAGATTCCTACTACATGTGATTATCTCATATCAGAAATCAAATGTCATTAAAAAATATATATGTATATCCAGGCCGGGTGCAGTGGTGCACACCTGTAATCCCTGTAGGTGAGGAAGCTGAGATAGGAGGATCACAGGTTCAAACCCAGCCTCAGCAATGGCGAGGCACTAAGCAACTCAGTGAGACCCTGTCTCTAAATAAAATATAAAATAGGACTGGGGCTGTGGCTCCTGGTTGAGTGGCCCTGAGTTCAACCCCTAGTACTCCCACAAAAAAAAATCCATATCCATATTTTCCCTTGTATTCTGGGAGTTCCTCACTAAGGGTACAGCACTAGACCAGGCTAAGGTCTCATGCCCCTTATTTCTCCAGTGACCAGCATTCATCTTATTCCGTTATGTGAAAGCTGTGTCTCCCTCAGATGACAAAGAATTAATTCCTTGCTTGTCCCAAACTTGTCCTTGCTTGTTTTATGCCAGTTAAGATATGCAATTCTCCAGAGAGCCCTTAAGAAGTTTTAATTGTAGCAGCAGACTGATATGGGAGACTATTTTTTTTTCAGAGAATCTTAAAATTGAATTATATGGGTAGCTGACTACTTGTGTGCATTCCCTTGTTTCACAAGGTTATTGATAATTTTCTTTGTTGCTTCTTATTCACTGTCATTTATCATCAATTATTGTGACAGAATAAGAAAAATGAAAATAATATAGAGCCAGGAGAGGGAAGAAAATTAAACATGGAGTGGAATAGAGGAACCTTGGCCACAATCCACCAATGCAGTATTTCCTGAGTTCACTAAGAAAATGGATGTGAGGTAACACTCATATCTAACAAAGATTGTTTGTAAAAGAGATTTATAGGGATTTAATTTTTTTTGTGTATTTGAAATATAGTTGGACCATAGAAAATAGCAATCTAAATGTAAAATTAGACAACTGCTAGGAAATTTGCAATTATGATGATTATCATTGGAATTGTGTCCTACAAAAAAAGATATGCTAACATCCCAGTGCCTATCACAGGAGAATATGACCTCATTTGGAAATAAGACTACTGCACAAGAAATTACTGAAGATGAAGTCATGGTGAAGTAGGATGAGCCCTTGCTCCAATCCAGCTGGAGTTGTTTCATGAAGAGAGGAGATGATGTGAAGTAAGGTGCACAGGGAGAACACCACATGAGAATGGAGGCAGATTGGCATGGTCAGTGCAAATCAAGGAATGCCAGCAATTGACCAGCCACTCATCAGACAGAAGAAGAGGCAAGAAGGAATTCTACCCAGGGTCTGAGAGGGAGGGTGGCACTGCCAACAAATTTATGGTAGACTTCAAGCATCCAGAGCCATGAGAGGATAATTGTATATTATTTTAAGTTACCTACTTCATGGTACTCTGTGTGGCAGCACTTAGGAAACTAATACAATGGGAAGGTACATTTTAATAAAATATCAGACATCCTATGTTGATACAAAAAAAATGGGCTAAGGAACTGAACAGACACTTCACAGAAGAAGTACAATTGACCAGCAAATACATAAAAAAATGTTCAACATCTTTAGCGATTAGAGAAATTCAAATCAAAACTAGTCTAAGATTTCATCTCACTACAGTCAAAACAGCAATCACCAAGAATACAGGCGACAATAAATATTGGTGAGGATGTTAGAAGAAAGGTACTCTCATATATTGCTGGTATAAATGCAAATTGGTACAACCATTGTAGATAGCAGTATGGAGAGTCCTCAGACACTTGGAATGGAACCACCATTTGACCCAGCTATGCCACTCCTTGGCTTATACCCAAAGGACTCAAAATCAGCATGCTACAGTGATGCAGCCACATCAGTGTTCATAGCAGCTCAGTTTAACAATAACAAAACTATGGAACCAACTTAGATGTCCTTCAATAGATGAATGGATAAAGAAAAGTATATATATATTCATTCATTCAGTGGAATATTACTCAGCTTTAAAGAATGAAATTATGGCACTTGCTGGTAAATGTATGAAATTAGAGAATATTATGTTAAACAAAATAAGCAAATCCCCCCAAAACAAAGATTGAATGTTTTTTTCTGATATGTGGCAGCTAATTCACAATAAGGGGGCAAGGGCACTAGGGAAGAATAGAGTTACTTTAGATTGGTTAGAGGGGAGTGAAGAGAGGGAGGGGATATGGGGATAGGAAGGATAATAGAATGAAACAGACATTATTACTTTATGTACAGATGGGACTGCATGACTGATGTGATTCTACATGTACAATCAGAAAAATGAGAAATTATACCCCATTTATGTATGATATATCAAAGTACATAAATGCATCCTACTATCATGTATAACTTAATTGAAACAAATTTTTAAATAATTTCTACATCCAAAGGATAGTGCATTACCTTAAGAAAGAAAATCATCAGTAAATTGCAAGTAAGTTAGCACTCAATTTTTTTTAGTTGCACTTCCTGGAGAATTCCTACAGATGGTTATAGGTCTAAGATTCCAGTAACTAATTTCCTAATATACAGTAGTTTATTTCTTGTTTTCAGATCACCCTCCACTCATGCTTCTCAGCCTATCCTTACATATAGGGATATGTGTTCACTCAGGAAGTCCACATGGACCAGGATGGGAACAAGCAATCCTTGTACTCGTGGAAAGTGGAAATCCTGTTCTTGATGATGAGCAAGAGGAAATGGTAGATCCTTCATTTTTAGGAACATAATTTTGTTTTTTTTAAAAAAATAAAGAAATAGGAAAGTCTATTGTTCAATTATTCTTGTTAGAAACCAATTACCTAGATTAAAGGTACATGGAGGGGCCAGCAAGGAGGGAGGAAATACACAGATGTTTGATGCGTAGGCCCTGGTAATGATCAGACAAGGTAGAATAAAAACCAACACCAAAGACTAATTTCTTTTCAGCAAACACTTTAGTCCCAATTCTTCCCTGTTTTGTGAAGGTGATGTCAGAGATTGGCAGAGCTTTGAGGAACTGATCCTCGGCTCCTCCTTGTACTGTTTGCCTTGCCTCCGCATTGTCACATAAGTTGGGGCAGATACAGGAATCTAGGGAGGGCATCAGTTACTGTGTGGACTCTGATGGGTTCAAAACACTCAACTCTTCCTCTGTCTATTGCAAGTGACTTAATTGCAATTCAACTTCAATGAACAGATAATTAACGAATATTGTAATTAATGATAATTATAATAACAGTTATTTTGTCCAGGAAAGTTGTTTGTCAAGATAGTATACAGAGAGATTTGTTGTCAGAAAGGCAGAAAGAATTTTTGTGGAGGAAAAAAAAATCAGAGAACATAAAAGAAAATTATCCTATTTGTGACCTTAAAACTAGAGTTGAAAAAAAAAATATCTATTTGTAGGATCACATCTGAAACAAATACAATCTTTCACTTAAATTACTAATATGTGTAAATTGGCAGGATAAAGGCAGAGCTCTCTTCTCTGATATCATCTTTTGATGGTGGAAAGAAAGCATGTAATGCATCTCCTATTTTATAAGTTCTAACATAATTTAATTTTCTCAGAATCAATAAGTATGAATATTATATGGAAAATAGATGGGAAAAAGAAGAGTGACCATAAACTTTTATCTCATAAGAGCACCTGAAGTTCATGTCCATATGTCTTCTTTTCTTTTCTGGATTCTTGCCCTGATGGAAGATAGTAGAGTGGAATTCAACTTCAGTAGGAATCTCTATGGAAGACTTCAATTAAGAGTGGAGCGCCCTTTCTGAACATGCTACTCCCTCCATACAGTCAATGCAGGTGGCTCATCAGAGACTGAGGAATCAGCCCACTGGGGGATGGCCAGGATCTGGACCACACCATCCTCTCTGATTTTCATCTGCCATTCTCATCAATTGTTCACCTACCAGAATTGTCAAATGGCGGTTCCCTCAATGCTATAAAATTTCCTGCCTCCACATTTCTGTTCATTTTTAAGAAAGCATCTAGGTGGCAACCTAGAAATATTGGGCATTTTTTTTTACCCCTATCTCATAACAGTTTGAAAGCATTTTTTATAGACACCTGCAGAGGGGTATTGGTGAATGGATGTGGAGCTTGTGCCAACTTTTGCCTTTTCTAACTTGAAAAATGTGTGTGTTATCTACTGACTCAACTTTCCCATCTCCTAATTGGGTTTTGTGTACTTGTCAAGTTCACTAGTTTTATACATTCAATCTTGAATCTATTACCTCCTCCATTTCTTTATTTTTTTCTTTTTCTCTCTTTTTTTTCCTCTGCCATTTTCAACTTCTTGTAACTCTTCAGCCCAACTCAGTTACCCAAACAATTTTGAATTTAGTCCCAGGAATTATTGAAGATGCTTAATCCTGCCCTTGCCTCACCAACACTATGAGATGGAATTTAGTTATCATCTTCTTTCCTAGTGATATAGACATTAGACATGGTGTACTAGTCTGATATATTAGCAATATGCATTGAACTATTTATTGAGCTCTAACTTGGAAATACAGATTTATTATGCATATTCAAGGAAAAGCAATAGGATCTTTGATGAGTGTAAAGATGATTGTTTAAAATCTATAGTGTCAGAGGACTTGTTGGACAAGACAATTCGTGCAAGGCAGACTCTAAACTTGATCAATTACTTTTCTTGATAGTTCTCAAATTTTATAGACAAGATGTTCTTAGGTCTGATTAAAACTTTATTAAATTTTTATCTTTTAATAAAGCTTATGAAAACTCAAGTAGCCGCCTAGTTATTGTATTGATATCCCCTTAAGTTTGAGTTATTATCTTCTGAATGTAATTTCCTTGTAGAAAAAATAAACTAATTATTCATTTTGTAATATTATATTAATTAAAATTAGATTATTCAAAAGGTAAAAATAATCATTTTTATCACCTATGGTGGACCCCCCCCAAGGATCCCAAAATCAGTAAATACTCAAGATGCTTATATAAAAAGTTATATTGTCATAAAATTTGTGCATATCCTCTTGTTTACACAAAATGATTTTACTTATAATTTCTACTACAATGTAAACACTATGTAAATTGTTTCTTCAATTCGTGAATGAGAGATTATAGCAACTGCTGCTTATGTTAAGGGAGTTTACTTAACCCTCTTCTATTAAGACCTTACACTGTTCTAAATTCTAATACTGTTAACATTCCCCCCCCCATGGGAAATGAAAAAAATAATAAGATTGTAGATGATGATTTGTTTATGAAATGAGGATTGGAAAAACTGTGTGGGAAAAAATAAATATAACTCTTAAAAGAACAGACCTTGTTAATCTAGATCACTTTGACAGTACTCCACAAATATGGTAAGAACTCTACTTTGATTTTTAAAAGCCTGGCTTTGACCAGAAAAAATAAATAAATAAAAAAGAAAAAGGAAAAAAAAACAGGCAAGTAGGGTCTGAAGAAGAGCTATTCTTTTGATTATAAAATTTAACTTTAATATCTAAATTGAAACTTGAATAAATTACTCATAAGGTAATGAAGAGTGGTCTCCTCATCCTAGTTTTGAGGAAATTATTTTATTTTATCTGTATTTACTTACCCTGTTATCATAACTCAATTCATTTTGTCACTTGGCTTTGCCCACCATGTTCGTGATGAGTAGGCACACAAGTACGATGGGGGAAACAGTTACATAGGCGCCAATTCCTCTAATCCATATGATTAGATGCCTCAGTTCTTAAACTGTTCTTCTAATTCAGCATCCCATTTCTTCTTTCGTGCTCAGAAGAGGCATCCTTTTTGTCTATGAGGGATAGTTTGCTTCCATATTATCAAGAAAATAGAAAGGACAAAGTCTTGCTTAAAGGGGATCCACAGGGTTAAGAACTGAAGAAGAAAAAGGAGAACTCAGGGGAGGGGCAGTTACTATGAAAAGAGCAGCCTGCAGTTTTATTATAGAGAGATCCTCTCTTATGATGCCAAGAGAACTCTCTTGAGTCACAAGGGATTTAAATTCCTACGAATGGGCACTCCCTGAAGGCACTCTGCACTTTCCAACCAGTACAGGCTGTGGATCTCCCTCGACGTCTTGCTTTGAATTTCCTTCTTTTCCCTTTTCCACTATACAAATATGCCTACTGGTAAGCATTTCCAGGCCATTCCACCTGGAGGAGAAAACTAACTTCCTCTTAATTCATATATTCAAAGTTACATATCACACAAATGATATCTGGTCCATACTTTTTTTTTTCTGTCTACTGTGTCAGTCCCAATGAGAAAGGTAGTATGCAAAAAAAATAAATAAATGAATAAATAAATAAATAAATAAAAATAAAAAATCTGCACCAGATATTGAAACATCCATCATTACTGGATATGTAAACTTTTTTTTTTTTTTTTTTTGGTACTGGGGACTGAATCCAGGGGTGCAATTGAGCATATCTTCAGCCCGTTTGTATTTTATTTAGAGACTGGGTCTCACTTAGTTACTTAGATCCTCCTCGCTATGTTGCTGAGACTGGCTTTGATCTCACCATCCTTTGCCTCAGCCTCCTGAGCAGAGGGGATTACAGGCTTGAGCCACCACGCCTGACCTGGATATGTAATCTTGGATAAATCTAGAGACCACTTATAAACCCTTGTATCCTTATCCTTAAAATAAAGAAACATACATGTTACATCTCAAATATGTTGCCAGGATAAAAGGATATCATAATTGTGAAATGTTTGGACATGGTCATTTATTGGATTTAGAGATTGTTTCCATCAAATTCAGCTATGATGATTTACACTCTGCTGATTAACATTTTTCATAGATTTTTTTCTTATTTACATGACACAATTAAAAGTATACTTGGTTTTCTGATGGAAAAGTAATACATGTTTATTATAAAAAATGATAGAATGTCATGTATTCAAATGAAGATCAAATATAATGTCATTACCAAAAAGTAACTAATTGAAGAAATAGTGACCTTTGCATTTTAATTTTATAGCATAACATGTCAGTATACTTATTTGTATGTACATGTGTATTTCTGTAAACCACTTCGGCCACTCATCAATATATTTTATGTGTATTCCTATTTCCAAGTTCCATTTCACTTTCCCAAATATGGCCTTAAAATTTGATATTGGTTGTGTCTTGATAAACATGTAGCAATATGCCTTGGGTATAACAAATACTCAATAAATGAGCTTTATTCATAAAATGACTTTAGGCGCTTTAATTGTCTAAATATAAAGTTAAGTTAGAGTATGTTTCTAAATATGCTCAAGACAGAATTTCCATCCCCCAAAATTACCGTGTTCTTACAGATGAATTGAAGCCATAATATATAACACTGATTTCTGTTTCCTTTTTCCTTTCCTTCTCTCTATTTTAGTTCGTTGCCCAGCCCAATTGCCAACAACTCCTTGCATCTCGCTGGTACGATGAATTCCCGGGCTGGAGGAGAAGACACTGGGCAGTGAAGATGGTGACATGTTTCATAATAGGACTTCTTTTTCCCGTCTTCTCTGTGTGCTACCTGATAGCTCCTAAAAGCCCACTTGGACTGTTCATCAGAAAGCCATTTATCAAGTTTATCTGCCACACAGCCTCCTATTTGACTTTTTTGTTCCTGCTGCTGCTTGCCTCTCAGCACATCGACAGGTCAGACTTGAACAGGCAAGGTCCACCACCAACCATCGTCGAGTGGATGATATTACCGTGGGTCCTGGGTAAATGTGTTACTATAGAAAATATAATACAAACATGTTACTGCCATGGAATTGTGTTGCTCAGAAAATAATATTAATGTTTGGCACATAGGTATGTTTAAGATAGGTTCTGACCATGGTAGTTCCAAGACTTAACCCCCAAAGCTAAAGAAATATTTTGCAAGCTGTGGTGGACCTGCTCCCCAAAGAAAGGTAACCATAAGCTTTAACATTCCAGATTTTAATGACTTCATACCCCACAAATGATTCTCTGGGTTTGCTTGCTTGTCTGTCTTTTAAAGCTTTTAACTTTCCTCACTGACCATGTACAATCATTCTGATTTTCTTAGTACATATACCTTCTAAAAGATAAGTATAAACCACTCTAAAGAATGAGTGGTTCTATACATAAAGAACTGCAACCATTTTATAAAAGCAATCCATTTAAGTCATCTTTGAAATGTCTATTGTCAATCAGAGTAACAGAAAATGAAATTATAGAACATGTTCCGTCTTTCTATTTTCTCATAATAGAAAGAAAATTATTTTAGATCCTCTTCAAATCATAGTAAGGTAGAACATCTTATTTAATGAAAACCTTGTTTTTCTTTCTCCTTGTTATTGTAGCCATCATTAAATTTACATTTTAGTTGTTCTTTTCTGTATCCTATTGTGGTTAGCAGAGAAACATTTTCTCAAGTTAGCTCATCAGTTTAAATCCTTCTGGTATCCTATTCATCTCATTAGAAAATGTACAACAAATTTTATGATTTGCACTCTCAGAAGATCAATTTGGGTTAACCTTAGAGTTTCTGAGGAATTTCTAAATAGAAAAATTCAGAAAAAAATAGACTTGTCTGAATCTGAGATATATCCACTTTTCAATTTGAAAGATTATAGATACTCTAATGGCAATAAGTAAAGTTCATAGTGAGAAGATTTGATGTTTTACATAATTCAAATATTAGAGAAATCTCAAGTGAACTTTGGAGTAGATTCTCATTAATCTGAAGTACATAAAGTGTGATCTTATTTAGATTAGATGGAAACTTTAGAAGATCTATAAGTATCCCTTTGAATAAAATAGTTATGAAATTGCAGTTAAAGTTTATTAAAGATAAACTACTTTATTAAAGATAAACTACTCTGCCTGTTTCCACTTAAATTAAGTAACTCACATGAGGAATATATTTGTTATGTGTTTTCTTCATAGAAAATTTCTTTGAAGCAATTTTTACAGAAAAATGTAGGAGGTTAAGTTTCCTATTATAGGTGATATGCTTTGAATGTATAAATATCCTAATGTCCCAAAAGGAATATAGAACATTTCATTTAGAAAAATATTATAGATGCAATAAAGCACAAGCAGATGTCACATTTCTAGTCTTAATCCAATCAATGGACTTATATTAAGTACTCTCTTTGTAGTAAATGCAGTGCAGTATGATTGTAATGTCAAAGAAAACAACAAAATAAAGCCCTTAGTTTTATGAGGCTTAAATTTTACTAGAAGAAGTGAGTAATAAACAAATACATTCATGATAGTAATGATAGGAAATGATAAATAATATTAAAATAGGCGTTTCAAACTTTGAATAAGTTGTACAATTAAAAAAGTCATTGACAATTTTACAAAATGTCATTGGCTGCTTTCTAAATGCAAAATTTGGGGTAAAATATTCCTTAAAAATGGATGAAAGAAAGCACATTTAAACCACAGCTACATGGTTAAATAAGACACAGATGTAATTGTAGAAATTTTAATTGCAGCAGAGTGATGTCTCCTAAAGGCATTTTTTTTTCAAAATATTCTGACCACAGGGAGTTCAATGATTTGAGAAGTTTTTAGAAGAAAAATTGTTTCCTAGAATAAGAAAAATATGTATGGGAATGATTATCTTGCTTTTACAGGACAAGGAATGAGAAAGAATGTTTATGTATCAAGCAGATTTTTTCAAATAGTTGTATTATTCATCAAGTTTGGGCAATGGTTGAGTGCCTCATAGCCAAGTCTTGAATTCGAGGTGCTTTAATAGACCCATAACTATAAGGAGTGTGCTTAAATGATCCGGTTATAACAGGAAATGCTGGAATATGTAAACCAAGCTCTACCACTAAGAAATCATGAAATTATGGACTGTCACAGACTCTGGGGATTTTCCGTGTCTTCATAGGTATATTGAAAGATTTAGAGTGGATGACATCTAAAGTCCCACTGATTCCTATCATCCTGTGTGCTGAACTCCTATTATTAAGGAAAGAAAATTGGTCTTTGTAGGGAGGGAAGAAAGGGGTGATAAAGACATTGGGTTATAAATACTTTAATCTTCTACAGAAGGGGTTGACAGTGAAGAAGGCATAGTCTGATTTGATGGTTATATGAATGAATCAAATCTATTTTCTTACTCAGACCTTCTTTCAGATAATATAGGTGGTCACTGGTTTCAATTATAACAGGACATTTCATGGTTCACCCATTGTAAGGTCCTAGATTTATAATCACAAGACTGAATGACTCCTACAAACTGACCCCACTTGTTCATTTTCACTGTGAGAGCTTGGAACTCTGTTGATGGGTTTTCCCCACATCTTTTTGAACTGGTTTAAGTTTTCAATCCATGTCATCTCTGTGAACCATTTTGTGTAAAGTAATAAATTTTTTTGCTACTAAATTAACTTTTACTCAAACTCAGAGGCTATTTCCCAGAACTCTGATAACTTTATTTTAAGAAAAATGCTAAACTTTATGCCTCCCATTTTCTTTATCCCAACAGAAAGACTTTTGTTTAATTGCTTTCCATATTTATGTCATTTTTCACTCTTTTGGACAGAAAATTTCTCTAATTTTAAAATTTATCCTTTAAAACTAATTCCTTTCTTTCAAGAAGTATGGTTTTGGGGGGACTTTCTTTATTTTATACACTTTGCTGTTTCACCCCTAAGAACTGTTCTCAGCCTAATGGATCTAGATATCTTGCCATTAGTACAATGGTAATGTTTCTATGCTATTTTCAGTCTTTCTTATTGATGCTCAATTTTGGGGCACTGAAACTGTGGTATGTTGAGTAATATATCTTTATAAGTCCCTTACTATATACAGGGTTTTATTTTTAGCATATAATATGAGGGATGTGAGGTGAATAGAATACCCATATGTGAAATTCCTTTTTACAAAAATCTACATGCAAACTAGACAAAGCATGTTATATGGGTAATGTTCACTATGAGAATTCATCTGAATTATAGCAGCAGTTTTATCACAGGTAAAGGTTGTTTATTTCTGGGGATAAAATGGAATGAGATATGAAAAAATAAAATACCTTTGGGTTCTAGTTTTCAAGCCTTCCCAGATCCCATTTTGAATTTTTCATTAGAATCCATGGTAACTACATTTTAACAACCAAATTTGTGCCATAACTTTATTTCCCTACACCAAAAAAGTATGTATTTGTATAAAATTTCCACCTGTAGACTTATGTATTATTTAGCTAAAAAATATTATAAAAGTGATCCCATCCTTCATCAAAGAAGAACTTTAATGGGGTGGCCATATTAATAAAGCAGAATTGTTTAACCTCCCATGAGAAGACTCAATAGCTGCTGAAGTGCCTTGACTTCACATGTTTGCCTGGAAGCATGCCACAAATAAACAGTAGGTAAATCTGCGCGCACTGAGCAGGGTGACAGGAAGGATCAACTGAGGGAAAGATGGAACAGATCTAAGCTGTGTTAAAATAGCATCGATTGAATTTCTAGACATAAAGCAAGAAGTGCTCCTAATACCCAGATTATCCATCTTGCCTATAATACGTACTTATCTAGCCATTTCTCTTTAGCAACATTGGCTTCTCATTTCTATGATGTATTTTATGTTTTGTGTTCTAAAAGGTTGATATTAACAAGTCTGAAAATTTTAACAAAGCCTGCCAAATGAAGATGCAGAATGAAAAATGATGATCAATTTCTTATTGAGGCATTCATAAGGACCAAAAAAAAATCCTATGTATTATTCCTTTCTTGTGACCATTTTTATCTGTATTGGTCCTGGGAAGTGAACCCAGGACCTCACACAAGCTAATCCTATGTTCTATCACTGAGCTACACCCTCAGCCATGTATTTTTACATCTTCTGTGCAATAGTCATTAAGATCGGATGGCTTCAAGGATTCATATTTTCAACCTTACCTTTGAATCATCTAGCCCCTTCAAGAACTGAACAGATGCTTCTGCAATGACAAGAAACTAGCCTGTGACCTATCCTCTCTCCCCCACTTGGCGCAGGGCTCAAAAAAAAAAAAAAATCAGTGAACTAGGTGCAGAAACATACAGTCTAAAACACAACTGCCAAGCATCTGGTTATTAATTTAAAAGGAGTATTTTAAATTTGAAAGGAATCAGATAATCATTGCAGAATGATAGATAATCCTCATTCCTACTTGTGGAAGAAAATACTTTAAGGTCATCTTTATGGAGTTTTCAACACTAACACAGTAAAATCTCAGAAAACATATCATTTATAAATATTTAAACTATTGTGTAGACCTACTAATATTTGCCAAGTGGCTTCCTTATTGGAGACAAAGTGAATTATTTTAGATTGTGGCAATGCAATATGAACCCAATACACCAACTCTGGAATCTACAGACCCTCAGAAAATATTTGGCAACATGGTTCAGAGGTTGAAGGAAGAGGAGAAAAGATAGGAAAAGAGGATCAGACACCAGAAAAACCAGGGTTACAGTGAAAGAGGAGGGGGACACTTGGATTAGTTTTCATTACTTTAGAATAACAATAGAAGTTGTGGTGACAGTAGTAACAATATCAGAATCTATTCTTCCCTTTCCCTTCCCCTTATGTATGTAGCAATCATATATCAGAGACAGCATTTAGCCTTTGGTTTTTTGGGAATTGTTTATTTCACTTAGCATAATAGTCTCCAGTTTCATCCATTTACCATCAAATGCCATAATTTCATTCTTTATGGCTGAGTAATATTTCATTGTATTTATATACCACATTTTTTTTTATCCATTCATCCTTTGAAGGGTACCTAAAAGTTTAGGCACAGGAATTAGTAATTTAAATGCATGTTCTTCTGTGAACTTCTCAGTAACTCTGTTCTACTTAACCATATTAAACAATAGTAATATAACATTTCACAGAGAGGAAAACAGGCTTTGCAAAGGTAGGTCCCTTGGGCAGCATTAAGCAGCTAGCAAGTGGGAGACACTAGACTCAAAGTTAGACCTCACTAACTCAGAGTTAGACCTTTTATTCTCTAAGAAATACTGCCCCAAAAGTGAGAGAGCAGAATTATAAGAGGCACAAATTGCCTAGAAACTTAAATTTCCACATTTACCCTTCTCTGTCTCATTTACCAGCCTAGATTTTTGCATAGATTAAATTCGTCTGTAAATTTATTAAAGATATAACACACTAACATGCACATTTGGTTTAATTTAATACTGAATATCACATTTACCAACACCACAATTGTCACTACCACTATCTTCATATCCCCGCTGGGTCATCACTACTACCCTCTGGTCTAAAACACAGTGTGTGTGGCTAACACTGAAAGGAACAAGCTACACCAAGAAAGAAAGAAAGAAAGAAGTCCTCTGGTATGACCTTGAGGTGTTTCCTTTTTGGTTCCCATGTGTTGGTTGCTGACACTTAAGTTTGAATTCCCTTGCTTCCAATGATATTGTTAATGTTTTAGTGTTTTATTAGTATGTGTGTGTCTATAAGGGGTATTCAGGAAATCGAAAAGAGATAAATATATATTGTACATATTTGTCTTTAAAATATTCAGAAGTTTATAATAAGTGGAGAGTGGTAATCTTCACAGTGAAAAACTAGTATTCATTAATTTGAAAATGTATATTTAACAGCTATTGTTACTCATCGAATAGGTGACATAAGCAAAAACTTGGAGAAATGTTTGTTCATTATTTTCCCATCTACACAAGTATCCAACCCTTTAATTTTCTTGGGAAATGTTAAATTAAACAGAAATCCTATAAAAAGAATGCCACCACGGTGATAGAAAGTTCCCACTTGATTTTTAAGTAACTGTATTCAGGTCAGAAGTTATCAGATAATCTAGAATGCTCAAGTTCTAGATTCTAATAATAATCTAAAACTAACATAGCATCCTTTCTTAGTCAACTTTGAAAATATGTATTTCCCTGACTGTGTATCCCTACATTTTTTTCTCTATTGTTAAAATAATGATGTTAAAGCCACAGTGGCTCAAAAGTTTTTAGAAGTCTTCAAACTTAGACTATTTAAACATTCCCTGCCCCATTAAGTTGATGACTCTTTGAGTATGGTCTGCTGATTAAAATCATAATAACTGAGGATTCTTGTGAGAAACTAAGATTTTGAATGATTATCTTGGTTGGTTGATTCAGAAATTGCAGAGGTACTTTAACATTTAAGATTGAGAAACAATTCTGGAAGTCAATTTTTATGCAAATTTCATACTCGTGAGCTAGTTTTACTAAGAAGATCTAATTCATTAACAACTAAACATGAAATGGTTTTACTCCTTCCAACCATTCTCCTCTGTTAACCTATAATCTAATATATTTTCCCTGTTCTTTAATGATATCGCGATTAGATAACAATTTCCTGAAACTGAGCTGTTTAAAAGCTGGCCCAGCATAGTTCAGATCAGTTTAAAGATTATCTCTCTGCAGCAAAGTCTAAGCCATTTCTTAAAGAACCTAGATTGTCCATCTTTTCTCATTCTCCAACACTGGGGTGGACGGAGAGATACGGAGGTTCTCTCCATTCCCAGGGTTTTACTGAAGAGGGATGACAGGAGAAGTTAAACGTCTCCATGACTTCAATGGTACTCTGGTCGCAGATATTTTTCTTGAGTGCCCTACACTTCTGGGAATTACTGAGTAGCCTGAGTGACAGGCTTTGACATACTGACTCTCCTCAGCTGGATGAATAATCTGTAGAAGGCCCTATCTTGCCTCCACACCGCATGATTCTTGAATCAGAGATTCAACTCTGACATCTTTCAGTCCCTCAGCTCCTATAAGGAGAAATCTGTTCCTATTGGGGTTCTAGAACCCTAAAATGTTCCTCCTGATTACTGGAGAGTTGGCTCACACTCAGCCTTCTCCTCTAACATGCACTGACTCAAGTATCAAGGAACCTTGCCACATCAAATGACAAGAGGTTCAAATTCTCTGCTGCTGGACCCCACTGCTCCTCGATCTTTTCTTATGGTCCAGATCCAGGAAGAGAGAACCAAGCCAATTACCCAAGTAGACACCCCAGAAGAGAGTAAGATGCCATTTTCTCTTTGTTGAAATCTCTAAATATGTAGGATTTTCTTGGAGTCTCCTTTGCTTGAATTAAGGAATGAATAGCAGTGGTGAGTAATCACCTCCTTTTCTCTCTGGTATTGATCCCTCATAGTGCAAAAACTGTGCTTTTCTGACCCCATGGCTCTCTTGCAATCTGCTTTCCTACTTCTTTCCCTGTGGAGACATTGAGCATGAAGGGGTGGGTGGCTGCTAATAGATATCCTCCCAGTATCTCTAGTAACCTCAGATGGGAAAGCTTGGCTATAATTGTCTGTAAGCGGTCCTCAAAAAAAAAAAAAAAATGGAGAGTGAGTCTCTTTTCTTCATCTTTGTTTCGTTTTTAAGTGTGATGCTGAGACCACAGGAGCTGCCCGTTAACTTAGCGTTAGTACTACATACAATGTGAGTCTCTATCAAGTAAAACAACTTAACAGTATTGAGGTTTCTTCTTGAGTAGAAGCAGGATTCTGATAGAGACTACTGTTTTATTCCATGATTTGAAAAACAAAACAAAGCAAAATTCCAGCAGAGGGAGACGGATTCTATGTGTTCTTTTTTATCTTCATTGATTTGATGCCTCAGCATGCAACTCAGTTTTCTATAAGGAGTCTTCCAAGGTCAGATCCCTGACAATTTGGGGGCTTGAATAACAGGCCCTTTGGAGTTGGCCATGGGTGGGGCTCTATGTTTGAGGTGGCTGTTTACTATTTGTTTAAGTACCAAGAGCAGGAGAAGGTAAGACAAGAGACCTGTTTGCAGAATTGCATCTTTCACTTGAAATTGGGGCTGTTAAATGAACTGCCTATTCCATCTAATCCTCACAGCCAGCTTTACAGGATAGGAAATAATAGAACACTCAAACAGCCCTGAGTGAAAAAATTATGGGAAAGATTTTAAAAAAAAAGAAAAAAAAACCAGCAAACACTTCCAGGCATCCACAAATATTTTGTAAAAAGAAGTTCTCTGACTCATTTGCACTATGATCTTTCCTTCATTGGTCCCCACAGCCTTAACATCAATGCACATAATTAGGACTCCACCATAACTCTGAGAAATCATGTCATCTGTTTATAAACAGCAAAGAACTATTTTGAAATGTTCCCGGTGTGGGAACAGGACAAACATTTTGTGACAGCATCTCCCTCAAGCTTTGTTCTCTTTAGGCTTTTTAGTTGCCATGAATAGTTTACTCATCTGGATGCATTTTTCAGTTAGTTTATAGCATCATCCATTTTTCTAATGGCTTATTTCTTCCAAAATTTTGTGATTATCACCAGAAGAAATGAAATTTGGCATTTCACTAACATGCTCATAGCAGACAGAAATCAATAGCCATCAGACAGGTATAGTAACACTATATGAGATGGTACTGCAAGATGGTGTTTAAAAATAAAGACTGCAAACCATCACCCAACAAGCATTAAGTGGCAGTCTTATCTATAGCTCAAGTTCAGAAAAAAAAAGTGATGGCAGTGAGTTCTCAGTTTCATCGGGATACCTGTTTTTCTCAGTTTTGTGTCTTTCAAAGATCAGGAGTGAGGTAAGATTTCGGGTGGTCAGGTATTTAATGTCTCCTCCTTGGACTACAGAAAACAAACTGTAGTATATCATAATTCAATTGTGTTTGTTGTTAGTTTTCTTTTAAAAAAAAACCTAGAGATCATCTAATCTAAATACTCAATTGAAGTGCCATTTCCTAGAATATACCTCATCAGAACAGAGTTTTCTCAGTTATTTGGAACTCTGAAGTTAAAATATCATTTTAGGCTGATACCATAACTGCTTCTTTAAAACTCCTTTCCAGTGTCTCTCCTTTGCCCTCTACATCAATTTGGCTGTAATACATTTTTCCTCTACAGAATGCTTTACAAAATATTCGAAGTTAGTTATTTGGTGTTGTAAGTTCACATGATTTCCAGTTTGGTAGAAGCAAGGAGAGTGATAACACAATATATTTGTAAGGAGCATTTACCATAAATGCTCCTATTGCTTAGCAGGTACTTTAAAATATATTTTATTTTATTATACATACAAATTCGTAAACAACTAAATCACAAATGCTTCAGAATGTTAGAGATTACATAGAGAGGTTCCCCTCATTGCCAGAATTTCTTTGACATACAAGTGATGGAAGATAGTCTAGGAT